>NC_064293.1:48146189-48175145 GCF_019186545.1 Solanum stenotomum
GGGGGGGGGGGGGGGGGGGGGGGGGGGGGGCTGATTTGAGGGTAGGGACCAAATAAATTGATTTTTTCAACAATTTTTTTTTAATTGGAAATTGGAAGAGAGTTTTGGAAAATGTTTTCCTTAAGTTTTGAAGGGAAGTCATTTTCCTTAAATTTGAGGAAAATTAGTTGATTTGGAAAACATTTTCCAAAACATTTAACCCAACCAAACATGAGAAAATTGGAAAAAACATTTTCCGGAAAATGTTTTCCTTCATACCAAACACACTCTTAGTATCCACTCAATCAGAAAAACTTTTGAATTAACTGATGTCTTCAGTTGCTCCAAAATAAATCTATGTGACGAAAGAAAATTTGAACATTGTTATCAGGCAAACGTAATATCAATTTCACAAGTAGAGATTTCTGGGGTGGAATCAAAAAGACCCTTACTACCACTTTTTGCACTCTAAGGTCGGTCAAAATCATTGTTCGACTCTCTGTCAATTTCTTTGACTGGAGAGTTGCTTCATAATTTGAATGGTTCTTCAATGAAAACGGAGAAGAAATTTGAATTTTGAATTTTTTGGTTCCATTACGCTATATTGACACCCAATTTTGACCGACCTATAACCCTTTTTGGAATGCTATTCGATTAAATACGTGTTTTTAAAATATATTTCGAGTTTAAAATTTTAATCAATTTTGTCTAAAAAAAATATATTTTATCATGCTTGATTTATATAAATTATTGTAATTATTATTAAATTATTTTTTATCGATAGCTAAACTCAAAATAATTACTTTATTTAAATATTTTAAAATCTTAGATGTGTTTAATTATATGAAAATATTTTAACATGTGTAGTATTTTATTAATGGAATAGCATTTATTTAAACTTCCTTTAAATCATTTAAATGTTAGCCTATTATTGTAATTCCTTTCAATTCTAGCCTATTCAATTTCATTTTTTATTTTAATCGTAACCACCTTTCATTTCAATTATAGCCATTCTATTTCAATTTTAGCCAATTCATTCCAATTTTCAAAATTTTCATCTTTTAAGTAGGGATAGAAGGTAATTTCACTCTTACACTATGGAATTCTTAAAATTTATACATAAAATAACTCTGAAAATTGGAATTCAATTCTAAAATTTATTCACCACCCCTTAACTTAATGAACAAGATGTTCTTTAAATAGGGAATTGAAAACCACCAATACCACTATCTTAAAATCGTGGGCGAAAATCACCTATTAATAAAATATATGTGTATTAAATCTTATCCATATTTGAATGAATTTCTGGACGGTGCAAAATATCAAAATGAATATTAACAAATGTATCGAATAAAATAAATATGAAAAAAATGTAACGAACGTAATCAATGACATGTAAAAAATGCAATTTAACAGAAATAATGATTTTATAAAAAATGAACAAATATTTGAACGTATTCAACGGGTTGTGACAAAATATATAAATAAAATTAACCGATAAAAATCCTAATATTTTGAGAATAGGATAATTATCAACAAATTGCATTAAATTGCAAAACATGTATTTTGAACTATTTAAAATATAAAATACTTAAAAGTATTAACTTTAAAAATATCATACCAAAATTTAGTGTCAACATATATCACCACAACATATCATATACTGACATGGTATTATTAAGGACTATTTCATATAATCTGTAACACTCTTCAGATCATGTATAATACAATCACAATCTATGAATATAACGTTATTTCCCTCATTCATTTATTTACAAACTACTCCTTCATTAATCTATCTATATACAATAGGAGAGAAAATAGTGTCACGCGTCAGCACCACAAAATTCTAGATATATTAAATAATAAATACAACAATTTAATTTTTAGATATATTAAATAAAAAATAACAATTTTAAAAACAAAATTTTAAAATAGTTTTTAGAATTTCTGTATTTTAAAAAAACTGTTGAAGTGGTCTCTTTTTAAAATATAATAAAAAATAAATTGAATATATTTGTTCCTAATAAAATACAAACAAACTATACTATTTTCATGTTTTTTTTTAGTAGTCAAGACGATTAATATTAATTAGCTAATATGCATCAATACAACAGGTTCAATCACATTGCTTGCAGCGCTACAAACTAGATTGAGTATTGGATTTAGACATCCATTAGTATTACAAATGGTATTTGAATCACTAGCAAAAGAAGTTCCGCTCTTATCTACTTCTAGGCTGCCGAAAATAAATACGGGGGAACTAGCCATTCTTCAAAGCAAAAATCCTTCAACACCATCCCCTTCTTCGCTAACAAGTCGACTGTCCTGTTTTGCTCCCTAAGGGTTGGAGTTTAATAAATTTATTACCTCCATTGAATCCGTGGCAATTTCCAAGTCTGAGATGTTCTTCCTCTTGGCTAGTTGCAAACCGTGAAGAAGTGCTGTGATTTCGGCGCTAGTAGTCTCACACCGTAATTTTATCGTCTTTAGAAAAATCACTTTTTGAAATGTTCTAAGTATAAAATAACTTGGGAAAAATACTTCGAAAAGAACCGCCACTAAATTTTTTAAAGAAATTAAGAAAACTTATAATTTTTAAAAAAATACTCTAACAAATTAAGTCTTTCAAAATTTACAAAAAATAGGTAAGAGGTTCTCATTTACACTTCAAGAAGGTTTTTAAGGCATTTGAAGTGCCCGCTAACATGCGGTTATCCTGCGACTTAGATTAAATATTTGACTATTTTTTGGAAAAAATATTTAACATAAAACAAATAAAAATTTATAAAATTTGATCAACTTTGAGAAAATAATTAAATAATTGACACATTTTATTTTTGTTTTGTTTTTTTTTTAGAGAAAGGGGCCTAAAATGAAACATTTGAAGTAAAATGCAAGTGAATAGAATTTTAACAAAACTAGATTAATTAGAATTTATTTGACTCATTTTTAAAATAATAATTTAGACCAAGTTAGTTAAATTAAGCATGAAAACCATTTTAAATTAACTGAATATTAAGTAAAAGTTTTCAATAAAATGACAAGAGTTGATAAAAAAATGAAATTCATTAAAATAAACGAACATAAAGAATATAGTTTATCTTTTGCGGATTTAACTAAGTTTAATAAAAATATTTTAAAGCCATGGTTAAATAAGAACACACAAATATCACAAGTAAATAATTTAGGGAAAATTGTATATAATAGCAAACTATTAATTCAAATTAAATGCTATAAATATAGTTTGATTTAATTGTACCCCATAGCAAACCGTTGCTATTTCACCTCTCTTCTGGTGAATCTCGCTCGCCACTCTCGTTCTCTTCCTCGCCTCTCTCGGTTTTTATACAAACGCAAGTGTATAAAGTGCATTTGTGTTTGTATAAAGCGAGAGAAAATTGTATATATACATATATTTTCGTTCCCCTTTCTCCCCTCTCCCGGATCTCGCTTTCTCACTTGCCTCTCTCACTTTATACAAAAAACGCAAATTGTATAAAATGTTTTTGTGTTTGTATAAAGTGAGAGAAAATTGTATATATACATATATTTTCGTTCCCCTATCTCACCTCTCCCAGATCTTGTCGCCACTCTACCAGATCTCGCTCTCTCACTCGCCTTTCTCACTTTATACAAAAACGCAAATGTATAAAATGCATGAAAATTGTATATATACATATATTTTTGTTCCCCCCTCTCTCAGATCTCGCTCGCCACTCTCTCAGATCTCGCTCGCTCACTCGCCTCTCTTACTTTATACAATTGATCTTTTTGTATATGTATACCAAATCAGATTATACAACTGCTTTCTTTTGTATATGTATAGCGAAACATACATATATTATGTTTGCGATGGAGCGCAATTATGCAAACTTTGCTATATCATATACATATGAATTTTGTGTTTGCTATATGTGAAAGTTGCTCTATTTTGAATTGGAATTGTGGGCTGGAATATGGTTGATGTATTGTTCAAGATTGGAGGTGTAAATTGGTTAGGGCTTGAAATTTAAGAAATAGCCAAATTGAGTTTAATTTAGAGAATTTGACTAAAACTTAAATAAGATGAATTAATATTAATTAATTAACAAGCTTCTTAATCTTAATGAAATATAATAATTAATTTAATTACAAACTAATTAACTCGAAATTATAACTATAACTTAAGGTAAATTAATAAAATATTTAATTAAAAAATGTAAAATCTTTTGTGATGATTTTTAGATATTAATAAAATATACTAATTGTATACATAATTATATAAAACACATATATTGTTTAAAAATTATAAAAATGACAAAACTCACATAAAAATATTTCGAATTTCATAAAAGCTAATTAATTCAAAATTATAGCCATCACTTTAAAATACACTAAAAATATAAAATCTTTTGAGATGATTTTCGAATATGTATAGGATATACTTACTTCATACATAATTATATAAAACATATATATTATTAGAAATTATAAAAAGTGATAGACTATTTAAAAACTTGCAAAAAAAATATTTATTTATTTTATTTTTTTTGAAAATTTATGAAACTAATTATTTTAAATCGTTTGAAATTGAAGAAGCTCGATGATTAATCTTTATGTGGAGGTCCAAAATTGGGTGTCAACAAGTAGCATTGTTAGTGTTGATTTTTGAGATGCCTCCCACAACCCAATTTCCTAGTTTATCCCTAATAATGTAACATGTGCCTCCCTCCCTAGTGTTTGGACTGAAAGCGCTGTCAATGCTAAGCTTGAATTGTTGGGTAGGGGGTTCCACCTGACCTCGGGGGGCCTACTATTGCTTCGAGAGGTTGTTTTTGGGTACCCTTGTGCTAGATAGATGAATTCCAGAGTTCTGGATTTAGGGAGAGTTAAAGGGATTTCGCATGACGTATTCTAGTAAAGGTTGTTGTTTCTGTTTAGCCAAATGTTCCAAACGAAGAAGGGGAAGGCTGTGGCCCAGTCAATATTTAGGATTCTAGCATTGATGTGGCCTAGCTCAAAGAGCCAGTTGGGGATATCCTTGTTCCTGATTTTGGCTACTGCTTCATGGATTCTAAGGCTAGTCCAATATTTAGTGACGATGTCGCAACCCAGGAAGATATGTTTTACCGATTCAATTCCTCCACAAACATTGCACATAAGATTGGAGGTGATTCCTAAGGAGGTAAGGTATTGTTTGGTGGGGAGTCTGTTATGAGAGACTGTCCAAAGGAAGAATCTAATTTTGTTAGGGCATTTAAGTTGCCAAAGCCACTTGAAGTTAATGTTCCTATTGTAGTCATTTTTATGACTCTTAAGGGTTCCATAGGCTGATCTAGTGGAGAAGGTACCATAATTGCTATGTTTCCAGGTTAGCCGATCTTGGGGGGATGAGATGGGGAATATGGACAACTTTAATAAGGTTTTGGACATTCCTAGGGAGCTCGGGAGACAGATCCTTAAGGGACCAGTTGTTGTTCTTGATAAGGCTCAGGGGTGACTCAAGCATATTAACGGCCTAAAGCAAAAATCAAACGGGGCCTTAAACTTAAATTGTTAATAACTTTTATATAATTGATTTCTTCTACTTTTCATCTGATGATATAACCATTCTTATTTTAAATTATTTTTCATGAGATATAGTACTCCAAATATGTCAAATCTCTTCCAATAATCCCTTTATTTTTCATGAAAAGTTTACTTTTTCTACAAATAGTATTCAATATTTGTTAAAAAAACAATAACTTATAACCTATTATTATTAAAAATGAGGCCCCTTAAATTTGGGACCTAAGGCACATGTCTTTTTTTTAACACTGTCGAGCGACCCCCGATAAGGGTGCTGACTTTAAGGTTTTGGTGTTGGATATTAAGGGGCCCTACCACTTGTGTGTGAAGAGCATCAGTATTAGGAATCCATTTATCGAACCAGAATGATATATTGTCTCCCTTGCCAAGTTCTCATTTGCTATTCTTCAAGCAAGTGCCCCACCCGATCATGATGTTTTTCCAAATGGGGGTGGAGTATTTCAGGTGTCTATGGGGGTTGTGGAGGCCAAAGTTTCTAGTATATTTTCTGGTTAGGAGAGACGCCCACAGAGAATCGTTTTGGTTGTACATGTGCCAGGCTAGCTTAGTTAGGAGCGCATTATTTTTTGCTGCACACTGTTGGAGTCCCCGTCCTCCTGTGCTCTTACTCTAGTGATGGTGTCCCAACTTACTAGGTGGAGCTTTTTTTTTTTGCCATAGTGGTACCCTAGAGGAAATTACGTTGGATTTGGTCAATGCGTTTCGTAACAGCGGCAGGGAGTTTGATGATTTGCATGACGTGATTGGCCATGCTACTAAGAGTAGATCTAATTAAAGTGGAGCGTCCCGCCGTATTGAAAAGTTTTGTTTTCCAGTCGGCTAGTCGATTTTGCATATTTCCAGGATGAATTGGAAGTCACTCGTACGGTTTTTTATGGAAAGTCGGGAAGCCTAAGTATTTGCCAAAGGAGTGGGTGGCTTGGATTTCCAAGGTTTTGGTAATCCTGGAGCGGGAAGGATCACTGCAGTTATTATAGAAGAAAACTTTTGATTTAGAGTTATTAATGCTTTGGCAAGACGAGGAGCAAAAATACTTGAGAATCCTTGAGATGGTACGACTATTTTCCTTAGTAGCTTGAGCCATGAGGACCAGGTCATCGGGAAAGAAGAAATGGGATATGTGGGGGCCATGAGTAGAGATTTTAATGGGGTTCCAGATCGATTGGGTCACTGCCTAGTTAATTTGGTGGGAAAGGACTTCCATACAAAGGATAAATAGGTAGGTTGACGGGGGGTCTCCTTGTCGTAATCCTCTCGATGTATTGAAGTAGTTTGTACAGGATCCATTACAAAGAATGGCCGTTTGGTTTGTAGTTATACAGGACATGATGAGGTTGGTGATTTTGAGGGGGGAGTCAAAGTATTGAAGGGTAAATCTGATGAAACACCGCTTCATTTTATCGAAAGCTTTCTCAAGATCAATTTTGACCATCATGCTACCAGTTTTAAAAATTATATTAATAAATAATAAATATTTTCTTAAACATTATCCACATCCTACACATTAGCAAACAATTGAATATGAACCGTTTATGATTAGCATTATCCTTAATGGTAGTATATCAGTTCATACCAAATGATTTTTCTTTCATTCAAAAACTCTCATACAATATTCAATCATTAGCAACCAATGGATCTATCACTTCACTTTGTTAAATAAACGATTAAAATTTGTTTTCTTTCACAACATATTCAAATAGGGGCTTTCCATGAGCAATCACAAAACGTTGTAATTACCTTCTTTATCTATGTGTGAAAACTCCGACACTCATTTCGTAAGGTGATAAAATATTTTCATTTCTTTTATCTTCATCAATCTTTAATATTCATCAAATTTAATTTTTACAATTCTCACTCTAATATATCTATATGCATGTGTTTTTTTCCGACAATGTCATTTTCTGGCAAATTTTAGTAAGATTTCTCCCTTTATGTGTCTGTATATATGAATTTATGTATAAAATTCTATGATCAATTTTTCTTAATTGCTCTTTGAAAATTTATTCCTAGTTATATGAATTAAAAATAGTTGATGAATAGGGTTTATGTCCTTTTTTATGAATTTTATCAATTAGCCCATATTTTTTAAATGCATTTATTTAGCCAGTGTATGTGTATAATTTAATGTCAATTCTAGCGTTTCAGATATTGTTAAAATCCGTTGTTTTACTATTTCAATTCCATGGCTATGAAATTTGAATTCTATATTTTTAAAAATTCATAATATCAAACGAGGGATAGATCAATTAATGATGATGTTTGCTTTGAAAGAAAAGAGACTTGATAATTATAATAAGAAATAAAATATATATTGTACTATTGGAGAACTAATGGGTGATCAAAGTAAATTAATATTTTATAAATTTATGATAGCGATCCGCAATTCAATTTTATTGTTTTTAAAGGTTTGTATCACTAATAATATGAGTAATATGACCATTTGAGTTTCTATTAACAATGCTCCCTTTTAGAATTTATATATATATATATATATATATATATATATATATATATATATATATTTGATGATTGCAGGAACTTAAAAATCATTAAAGGAAAGTGAAAAAGTTACATCTATAGTTAATTCCACTTTTGTTCCATCTTAAAATGATAGTTTGAGCAGATTTTATAATTTAAAATAATTTGAAAATAAAAAAAATGTTTAACCATCAAATTTTTACTTATTTTAACTTTTTACAGTCTTTTAAAATTTAAATCTTAATATTAGTTAACTATATGTGTGCTTCCTTTTCTGTAGGAAATTATTATCTTTTCAATAATAAATATTTAGAATTATTTGTCGATGAATAAAAAGATTAATACAAAATCTGAAAAAAAAAATTAAAGAAAATAATTTTTAAAAAAATTAAAAAAATTCAAACATAACTTCCCTAATAATTTCAAATTTTAAATTGTGAATTAGAGTAATATTAATTTTTAAATTCAAAAAATATAAATGCTGATCGTTAGTAAGTGGAATAACTTAAAGAGGGATTTTAGTGCCCCTTATATTTCAAATTTTAAATTGTGAAGTTAAAATAATTATCTGTAATTGCAAGAGCCTTCTCCTTTGATTTTTTTAAAATTTAAATATAATTTCTTACATGGGTCTGGTGTGGCGCTGGTGTGACACTGATGAGGTGTGTGTAGTTCATTTCCAGTGTGAGACTGATATTGTACTATTAGGATGAGATTAAATTCACTTTAAAAATATTAAGAAGGCTATTTAAACGCTCGCATAATTTAAATGCTAAAGTAAATTGTTTCGTCAAATTCAAAAAAAATTTATGTGCTTTCTCTATTAATTATTAGAGCACTTTATTAATCATTAGAACTACAAACATATTCTCTAAATTTTTCAACACATTGCCCTTTGACAAGGAAGTCTTTTAAAGACTTTGCATGAAGTTGAACAATTACTCCTTTGATAATTTCTCTCTCATGTCTATTTACATGCTTAATTAATAAATAAGTTCTACTTGCTTAATTATCTTTTTACTAAGTATCATATGTTAAATGATCATCAAACTCGCATGTTTTGTTTACTTGTTTTAAATAAAAAATTAAATTATTTATCACATAACTCTCTTTACTTAATAATTATTAAACAAAAAAGGGTCATATTTACCCCATACTTAGAAATGAATTATATTTGTCTTTCGTCATACTTTTTTCATATATTTTCCCCTGCTCTTACCCTACCATTCAACTTTAGGCACATATTTACTTTTGGACTATTAAGTGTCATGTCTCTTACTTTTATCATCCTACATGACACCTAGGTGGCATAACTCTCTGTTGCTCGAACATATGTATAGTATGGTTAATTCATCCATTACATAAAACACAAATGAGTTTTATGTAATGGATGAATTTAATAATCAAATTAGGAGGATTTTTTTGGTGGAATATATATATATATATATATATATATATATATATATATATATATATATNAAATATAATCCTTTTTTAAAAGTACAAAGATAAATATGACCCTTTTGCGATTAATAAATAATGACCTATGTTTGCTACACAATCTCCCACATAAATAATTCTCCCTTCATCTCTTTTTAAGTTGTCAAAGATAAGGTCTTGCGCATCCTTTAAAAACTACTCCCTCCGTCCACTATTGTTTGTCAGGGTAAGGTCATGCACATCCCTCAAGGAAAATTTAATACAAGGTGTAATTTGACTAATATAACCCTACTATATCAAGAATACCAAAAGTCCACATGACTTTTCAATTGAACTACACAATCATTAAGGGTAGAATTGAAAAAAAGTGACTAATTATTTCTTGATTGTTTAAATTGACAATTAATCTTGGACATCTATTTTTAGTATACCTGCCAAACAATTGTGGACGGAGGGAGTATAGTAGTAGAGTACCTTTTTCCTAATATAACCCAACTATCTTTTTGAAAACTATAGTAGTAGAGTACTTCTTTCACATTCAAGAATGACTTAATTATTAAGGGTAGAGTTGGAAAAAAGTGATTAATTATTTTTTAATTGTTTAAATTAATAATTAATTTGAAATAACTATTTTTAATATATTTGACAACTAAAAATAGGGAGTAAGATTTGACTGGAATCTACCAAAAGGTTTGTATTTTAAAAGAGTGATTTTCTGGCAATTAGGTTTGAATTTTAAAGGAGTGATTTTCCGGCAATCACTATAGTGTGTAATTCACCTTTGATTTTATCATGTACTCTCTCCGTTTCTTTTTATATGTCATTCTTACTCTAAATAGTTGGTTCATAATACTTGTCATTTCAAAAAATCAATGCATAAATTATAATATTCTTTCTATTATACCCTTGATAGTTAATTAGTTTTGAATATAGATATTGACCAACCTAGAAAAACTAATAAATAATTAATGTTCATTGTAATTTTTATACATTGATTATTTACTCTCACCATTGCACTACTCTATAAAATCTGATTTTGAAAAAGAAATCTCAACAATAAAAGATGGAGAAAAAAATAGTCTTGAAAGTTGAATTTTCAACAAATTTTATCAAGGAAGATGACACTTCAAAAGATTTAAAGGGAGTAAAAATAGAATACTATATCAAAATATGTGAATGTCAATTTGAGAAAAATCAAAATCCATATTAAGGAGTTTTGCACAATTTTGACTTGAATAAATTTCCAGATGAAGGAGAAGAAGCATGCAAGGATGAAGAATTACAACACACATTTAAACTATGCCAAAAAAATTATTCCTAAAATTTTACGAAGTCCATATTTATTTTTTTGTGATAGATAAAGAAAAAGTACCCCTTAAATTGAAATCTAGCATATTTATGCATATATATATATATTCAGACGTATAAGTGATTTCATAAAGAGAAATGTTTGGCCAGTAATTATATGACTTCCAACAGAATCATAAGTTGTAACTTTGGACCAAAAAATATTATAAACTTATGATAATAAAAAATCGTATAAAACAAAAAAAAAATATGGAGAGAAAATAAATAAATAAATAATGCAATATCATTCTTATGATCTTAATTATTAAGAAAAAGAAAAAAAATACGAAATTAATGCACAATTTTTCAAACTCTAATGTGATCATTTCTAAAAAGTCTTACAATGTCTTTATTTATATACATTTAGATTTTTACAATAAATAATAAAATTGAATGCAGAAATAGTAATTAACAAAATTCATTTTATTATTATAATAATAATATCAATATTCTTGGTCAAAGAGAGGTTTCAATTTTATTCATTCATTGTTGTTGTTTTTCCTCTTATTTTTCATCATTATCAAAAAAAATATTCATATTTTTAATTTTGCCTCTATCCTTTATTGTAGTATTTATTTTATATTTTATTAATTTTTTCTTCTTTTTTTCTTTTCCTTCCTCTATCCTACTCAATAGTAACTTTTTGTAGTAACAAAAACACATCTTTCTTAGGATCTTAATCATAAGAAATATAAATGGTTCTTTGTACTGTAAAAAAATATTTTAAAAAATCGTATTTCAATAATTGATATATATTCAAATTTTCTAATCTATCAATAATAGTGTCTGTACCTTGATAATAATTAGCATAGGACAAAGTTACAGTAATTAATTTTCGTCTAACGAAGTACAAACAAAATGCTCTTACCTTCCAAACTTAAAGAAATTACATAGAAATAACACAATGCACACACCTTCATTAGGACCTTAATTATAAGAAAATAGATTACAAAATATTAATGAATCAATGCACAATTTTGAGCGCTTGTCAACACTCCCTCTGACTAATTGATCAACATCTAAAAGTCCTCTTTATTGATTCTATCTTTACTACAATAACAAAACATGGAAAACACAACTTTAAATATGAAATTAAAAGGATAATCTTGAGTAGGAGTTTCATAAAATAAAATAAAATGATTTTATATGGACAAAATAGAGGAATCTTAAAAAAAAAAAAACATAAATAGTTTTTTGTACAATAATATTGTTGAACATTGGTTAGATGTTAATATTATTACACACAGAGTTACAATAACTAATTTGCATCTAAACAAAATACAAAGTTGCAATAATGAATAATTATACAAATTCAAACTAAAGAAGTTACATTGAGAAAACACAAACACACACATCTTACTTATCTTATCATAAGAAAATAGATAAAAATAAGAATACAAAATAAGTGCCCACTTATTTGAGCTCTTGGCCGACACTTTTTTGATCGAATTAATTAATATTCAAGAGTCTTCTTCATCGTGTCAAGTTAATACATGGATTTGATAATAGAGTAATACTACAAAGAACAATGAAATATAAAAAAATAATCTTGAGTAAAAATTTCATGAAACAATAAATTTGTGAATTTATATTGACAAAAAATGGAGAAATATCATAAAGTATCTTAAATTTTATAATTTAATAATTGAGAGTTATGAATATGAAAACTTAAAAGTCATGAACTTAATTATATTATTAAGAATAGAACTTTAATAGATATAATCATATAAGTTATGGAGGTGAAACTTTAAAAGTAAATAAAGAAGAAAAAAATAAAAGAAAAAAAGATTAAAAAAAAATACTTTATACTAAATAGAGATATAAATTTCTTGAAATACATAAATAAATAAATAAAAAGTAAAAAAGAATAAGGAGAGGAAGAGAAGTGACTTATGAAAATGTTGTAAATGTCATAAATGATGAGATTTAGGGAACAAAATTGTAATTTCTTTTTTTTTTTAAAAAAAAAAGACTTTAAACTATATATGCTTAATAAGAGAGGTTTCGTCGGATATTCGGAGGGTAGGTCGGTAATTTCCCTTCTCTCTTTCTTCCTTCTTTCTCTGCGATCTTCTATCTTCCTCTTTGTTATCCTGAAAAGCTTTCTCACTTCCCTTTATGTTCCATGGAGGAAAGTAGATTCATGTTTGTTACCCTGAAAACTTTCTTTCCTCTATGTTCCATGGAAAACAACAGATTCATTTTTCTGCCCAAATTCGGAGACAACGTTTCATTCCAATTCTTCATAGATTTGCTCCTCCAAACAAAAAAGTACACCCTCTCTGTATGCCTCTTTATTTGGGTTGTTGCTTGTTTCCCATTTTTTGATTCTCTGGGTATTACGTCCAATCTGAAGTTTTTCCTCTTGGATCTACCAAAAAAACCCTTACTGGATGTGTATCATTTCGCCTTCATATGCTTGGTTTATGTCTTGTTTAATGTTCTATTTACTAATTTGAATTGTTACCTTCTGTTTAAACGTAATGTTAATTTGGTTGTTTTGATGAATCCGAAAATATCTCTTGCACTTTGATTTTACTTTGGTTTGCTCGGTTTGTTTCTTCGTTTCGGTATTCGAATCTTTAATCCTTATAGCATGCTAGAATTAGTTGTTTTGCTATGTGCTTTGGCACACACAATTTAAGAGATTGTGCTCTCGTAATGTTCGTAAAATTTCTTCAATGAAATAGACTATGCTAGAAATTCATATACAATGGAGAACTTAGCAAATGATTTCGGGGTAACGCTTCCTTCATTGTAAGTGCTGCAAATTACTTCTGTCGTGCGTCTCAGAGGTGATCTTGTGATTATTCTTCTTTACATCTGCTGAAATAGGACTCTACTCGCTGGATTTATTTGCAACAACGCGAGTTGCTATTTGTTGAAAATTTCGAGGGACAATAGGGGGGAAAATTGTTGCTTGCTTGCTTGTTAGCTGTGCACTTAGATTACCAGCTTTACATGTTACCATGACTAGCTCTCTAAGTCACCCGAACAGTGACTGTTAACTATAACATTCAGGGAGTTCATACTAATCTATTGACATGCCTTTCATCCTGCACGACATTATATTCCCGTCACCTTGTAAAATCAACTCTCTTGTGGATCTATAGCAGCCCCAAAATCCAGTCTATATGTGCATTGAATTTAATTTAGAAATTCGTACAACGCCATACATGGCAGAACTGAATACGGGATAATTTTCTACTAACTGATTGTGGCTGTTTGTTTTAATTGTTCTACAACTTAGTAATTAGAACTACCTATATTTGAATGGGTCCCACTATTAATCATTTTGCCACTGTTTTGGTTGAATATAATGGATAGTTACTTCAACTTTTGTAGGGATTTTGGAATTCAGATTTCCAAGGGAAGAAACAAGGAATACATTCTTCGCTAATAAACGTAAGTTCATCCATTTTCTTGCCCTATATATTCAGTTATATTAGTCCACTGGTGTATTTTTCATTCTACCTTATAATACGCAGCTTTTTGTGCTTGCTTAGCCCCTAATTGGACAAAAAGATTCTACCTTCTGAATAAAAGAACTTTACTGAATATTTGCCATTAGATGTCTAACAACAAACGCAAGATGGCCGCAACCCTAACCGAACAGACAAGTACTTCCAAAAAAAATGCCAAAAATCTTGAAAGCCAAATTGCTTACCAATAAATGTCACTAGAAAAAAGGCAACTCTTCTAGCACAATGCCATGCAGAATATTCTGCTCGAATGCGTGCTCTTTTCCAAAACTGTCATGCTGTCCATTTTCCACAGATTGATTCTGAGCATCAAATATAATTTCATTGCAACCTGTTATGTTCGTTCAAAATAAACTTTCAGCTACTTCCACCCAGGATCAATCAACTCAATGCGGCAATGTCTTTGAGATAGGTGAGCACCAATTTGATTTAACATTTCACAGCTACTACTAAAAAGTTGCTCACAAATAATATTGAATGGTTACTTCATATACATTAATGCATATAATATTACAGGAGCAACATCAAACACATATAATGAACGTTCTAGCTTCTACCAGGTACCAACCACAACCAACTATGAGAGGTTTCTTTGTACTACTTTGTTGTATTACCACTGCCATCCTTTCTTTAATTTGATCCTTACTAAATTGCTCTTCCATTCTGCAAAACACAAACCAATACAAATGAATTGTTGGGATCTCAATACACTGCTCTGTAGCCCTACTCTTTTATATAAAGTTCCAAACTGTAAATTTTGTGCAGCCAAGAGATTTCAATATAGACCTCCTGCCTTTTGCTGTAGCAATAGTTCTATAAAATTAGTTTCCCATGAATTACCTATCGCATATAGCTCTTCTTACATGTTCAAATTACACTTCTAAATTCTTATAAGAAAATAAACCGACAAAGATTTTGACCAAGGCCCAAAGAATTAAAGATCCACTTTTGTTCTTTACTTTTGTAATTACCATGAATTATCAACAAATAGGAATTAGGTAACCTCTGAAATGTCACAGTTCAAAAGGTAAAAATTTGTTTCTCCTCATATATATGATCCGTGGATGTCCATACATAGAACGGAGGTAATACACAACTACATGTTACACTTAATTTGACCAATTACTCCTTAGCTTCAATGGACGATGTTGATTTTATAATTTCAAAAAGCAACAGTTACGCTATATTGCATCATGTTTCTATTTTACAGGAAAAGCGAAGCTTGTTGACTTTTTGATTTGTACATAAATGCTCCAGTTGCCCGTATAATCGTGACACAAAGGTAAAAAAACTTCCTTTGAACAGACCACACTGATTTACAGCTTGCTTTCCTTAACGAATCTTGTGCTCACTACTGTTGTTTGCTGAAAATACAATAGACCGATGCTTTTTTCCATTTGTCCTCAAACATAAATTGTCAAAGCTATTAAAAAATAATAAATAATTTACTCATTCCATTGCAGCAGTTGTGCAGTTTCTACTTTGTACATAAGCACTCCAGTAAACTATGTAGTCATGACTCATGCATGACACAAAGGTGAGCAAACTATACTATTAAGACTTCTCTATATAATCATAAAAAAACAGCTTAACAAAACTATTGGTATACCTTCTTATTTTTCTTCTTCCCTTCATGCAAACACAAATGCAACAACTAAATTCGTTTACTTTTGTTCTCAGATAATGAAAGACTTTCTGTGTGCAACAACCTTGCTTTTGTTGACTAATTTCAGAATTCAACTTTACGGACCGCGTCCTTACATGCAACTGCAACAATATTAATATCTGTATTTTCCCAACAAGGTTCATGTATAACGTTGCACAAAATATGTGTAATATATTTAATACATAATCATGTCTTCTTTATTTCAATTTCAATATAAAACTTGCCACGGGCACTCACCCCCTAGTTCCTAATATATAGAAGAGTCTACAGCAGACTGCTCTTCGTCATCATGTCTGCTTCCTCAAAGGTTATATTTGTCTTTTCCTTCCTCTGGTTCTTCAAACGGTGCTTTAAGATATTTTGGTGTGGATCCTTTAATGAATCTGGAGGGTCTCACATCCTTAAGAACTATTTACAGCTTTGACAACGATTTCTTCTTTCTAAATTTCTGATTTTCTTCTTTCAATTTGGGAGTTGCTCTTTTCAATCACTTTTTTTGGTCGAGTTTATTAAAGATTTTGTTCTAGCTTTCTATTTCAGTCGACCTATCTGATCTATACTTTTTGAGTTCTCTTTTCTCCTCTATGTTTGATATTAGTAGTAATTTCGGCTTTTATTTCTATGGTATTTGATGGAGTTGTCATTTCTTCTGGGTTTACAAATATTTTGGGTGCATAGTTTTGACCTTGTCAAAAGAAAATCATAGAAAAGATTTTGTGTTGAGCTTAAACTGATTATACACATGCACGGAACTTTTTGCTTCAATCGTTAGTTTGCTTGAAATTTCATGCACTTGCTCAATAATGGATGGTAGAATTACACTTTGAATGACTGCATTGCCTAGGATGAATCTATAGTCTTGGTTGTGGAATCTAAACGAACTCATAAACTTCAGCTCTTACGTTTGTGTATGTCGAACCATCAAGAATTTGAATTTTATGTCTCGAGTCATCAGCCTCTATATCATGCTGCTCTTTAATTAACACACATTTATATTTTCGTACGATGATATGTTGTCACTGCTGGAAACAAGTGTTGTATTTTTGTGAATAAGCAGTGGAATAGATTCATCAGCTTATCATAAATTTCAAAGTATGCCTGGGAAAAAAAGAACTTCTCATCTTGTTTTTTTTAACTAAAAAGTTGAAGGGGCGTAATTAGGATGAGTAGGTTTTCCCCTGTCCTACTTAGATCAATATGTATTAATAGGAAACGAAGTGGACGTAAAATCAATAAGTTGTTTTAGAAGACATATAATCTTTCAAATCATCTACCTTGTTATCAGTATCACTCTTCTAAGTCTCCATCCTGCCACTAAAACGACAAACATTACACTATTTAGCCAAATTACAGTTAAAAATTCAATCTTTCTGTTAATTGACCGTGGAGGGAGTCTCAATCGATTTTTTCAAGAATTCCTTATCATGCCACACATTGAGATCTTTCTATTGATAGATTAGTGGGTCCTTGCTTGAACAAATTTTTAAAGGTTAGGTTACTATCTGAAACTATAGAAGAGGTTTACTTTGTATCGCCTGGGGTCACAATACACTTTACAATAAAACAACAACTAAAGATTCAATCTTTCTGTTAATTGAACTAATTCTTGAACTCATCCAATTCAAAACTTAGACAAAATTATACATAACAATAACAGTACAACTAAAGATTCAATTTTCCTGATCATTGAACTGATTCTTGAACTCACCCAACTTAAAACTTAGGCAAACATTACACTCTACAACAAAACTACAGCTAAGGATTAAGAATATAACGTAATGGAACAAGGAATAACCTTGGTTAGTATTTTTCAAGTTCGTCCCTTCTTAAATTTACTTTTCACTCTGGTCTATGTGCTTGAATTTTTATTGTTTCATCGTGCTTAAGCATGATTTTATTCGTATCTTGGATATGCACCAAAGTAAATACTTTGATAGCAAATTTATTTGATATACGCATTGAGTTTCTGTCCTAAGAATATATTGTCTACTTTTGTGTTTTATCTTACATTTGTGTCTTTGTCTTTTGCCTATTTAGCCATTTTACTTTCAGCAAATTTGTATACAGGATTAGATCATAGACTTTTATTTGTCTTTAAAGTACTTGCTGCTCTGTATAAAATTACTGTTGAATTTCTTTTTCCTGATTACTCAGTACGTCTTCTTCTTACAGTGGTTGTAGATTAACATCCAACTCAAACGAAGTAACAATCCAGTGCAGGCAACATCAAATTGATGCAGAACCACTTTTCCAAAACAAGCTGCTCTTATGACACAAGAACCTCCAGCGCTTCCTCAAGAAGGTTCCCATTATTATTAATTGAATACTAACGGTTGAGAGTATAGAATTGTACAGAAATAACCAACTATGATGACAGCTGGCAGAAGTGGTTATAACTAATTTCAGGATTAGTTAGTTAGTTAATTAACAATAATTAGGAGTAGTTAATTGAGTTAGATATTTTACTTTCTAAGTCGGCTAGTTGAGTATAAATAGATAGAAGCATTGTATTGTACAGTTCATGGATGAATGATAATTTCCTTTTTCACTGTAAATCTTTCCCTCTCTCATTTCCAGTTCATATTCATCCTTCAAGCATAGTTTTTAACANAGCCTCATTGACAAGCAGGAAATACCTGAGAATGTAGCAAATATGTCAGGTACAATTAACTATTTTTTAGCTGGTATTAAGACTAACTTCTGGATTGTTGACACAGGGGCATCAAACCACATGGTTTCTTCACTGGATTTAATGTTATCTAGCAGCCTCTATCTCCTTCTACACATAACCAAGTATTTCTTCCTAATGGGAACATAGCTCAAATCACTCATAAAGACATTTGTACACTAGACAAAGATCAAACACTTCAGGATGTCCTTCATATACCAATGTTTAAATACAATTTACTTTCAGTGTTCAAACTTACCAAAGATCTGCAATGTTTTGCATCCTTCTATCCTGATTTCTTCCTTTTTCAGGATCTTTACACTGGCAAGGTGAAGGGGATTGGTAAGGTCAAGGATGGGCTCTACATTCTATCCACCAAATCACCAATACCTACCACTTCTAATAGTTCACAAAATGCTCATGTTTGCTTCTCAACTCAATCTGCTAATGTCAAAAGCTCCATCTGGCATCAAAGGCTTGGGCATGCACCAATTCCTATTCTCAGTCAAATACAAACAGTCAAACCCACATTAGATATATCTCAGATTTGTAATTGTCATGTTTGTCCTTTAGCTAGGCAAACTAGAAAACCTTTTCCTATTCACAATGTTGTTTCTATTCATGCTTTTCAATTAGTGCATATGGATGTATGGGGTCCATTTAAACAAGACACTTATAATGGCAACAAATATTTTCTTACTCTTGTATATGATTTTAGTCGAATGACTTGGGTTTTCTTCTTGAAATTCAAAAGTGATTGCTTCCTTCATTTAAAAAACTTTATTCTTTTTGTTCAGAACCAGTTTGATACTTCCATTAAGATCATTAGATCAGATAATGGTTTGGAATTCATTAACACTCAATGCACTGCTTTGTTTCAATCTCTTGGTATTGTCCACCAAAGAACTTGTGTATACACCCCACAACAAAATGGGGTGGCTGAGAGAAAGCATAGACACCTTCTTGAGGTTGCCAGGGCATTACGATTTCAAGGTCATATTCCTCTTAAATTCTGGGGTGATTGTGTCCTCACAACCACTTACATTATCAACAGACTTCCTTCTAAAGTACTGTATGGTGTTTCACCTTATGAAAAACTACATAAAGTTGCTCCCATTTTAGAACACACGAGGACATTGGACTGTCTTTGCTATGCTACTGAACCTAATCCTTCTATCAAATTCTCACCTAGAGCAATCCATGCTGCCTTTATGGGGTACTCATCTACACAAAAGGGATATAGACTCTATGATCTTCAGTCTCATCTATTTTTTGTTAGCAGAGATGTTCATTTTAGAGAGCATATTTTTCCTTTCCAGTTATTCTCCATTACACCATCTACCCCTCAATCTCCTGATATGCCTCCCTATTTTTTTTACTCTGATTCTGCACAAAATCCACCTGAGATTACTTCTTCCACTCATTCTCCTTTTCCTATTTCATCACCTCATGTTGTACCTTCTCCCACTACCTCTCATACACCAATCACAGTATTTCCTACACCAATCACAGTATCTCTTAAAAAACTATCTAGAGCTACCAGACCTCTAATTTGGTTATCTGACTATGTTCATCCTCACACTCATTCTAGACCTTCTTCTTCACACTCTATCAACAATGTTGTTCACTATTCTTATCTTGGTTCTGGCTATCAAGCTTTCTTATCTAAGTTTTCTCCCTCCATTGAACCTCAACATTATTCTGAAGCTATACTAGATGATAGATGGATTCAGGCCATGCAAATAGAAATTGATGCCTTAGTGGAAAACAAAACTTGGGAGGTGGTTGTTTTACCAGCTGGAAAGCTTCCAATTGGTTGTAAATGGGTGTATAAAATCAAATATAATGCTGATGGTTCTATTGAGAGGTTCAAGGCTAGGTTGGTGGCCAAAGGTTACACTCAACAAGAAGGTGTGGATTTTCATGACACTTTTTCTCCTGTTGCAAAGATGGTCACTGTTAGGTGTGCTTTTTCTTTAGCTGCTATGAATGATTGACCTGTTTTTCAAATGGATGTGTTTAATGCTTTTCTCTAGGGTGACCTTCATGAGGAGGTCTACATGGTACTGCCTCAAGGTTTTGGCAGTAAGGGGGAGTCTTTAAAAGTGTGCAGATTAAAGAAATCATTATATGGCCTTAAATAGTCATATAAGCAATGGAACATAAAACTTACCACTGCATTGACCAACTCTGGTTTTCAGTAAAGTAAACATAACTATTCCTTATTCACCAAGAAGGTTCATCAGAAAATTGTGATGATACTCATATATGCAGATGATTTATTAATTACTGGTAATGACATGTTGCTTATCAAAGAATCACAGAACACCTTACAACGAAATTTCAAAATCAAGGATTTGGGGGAATTGAGATACTTTCTAGGCATTGAGTTTTTGAGATCTAGCAAAGGAATACTCATGACGCAGAGAAAATATACTCTGGAGTTAATCTCAGAATGGGGATTAGCAGGAGCTAAGCCTGCAATGACATCTCTAGAACAACATATGAAGTACACTATGATAAACACTTGAAGAAAGAGAGTGATGATGATCTACAACTAGTGGATAAATGTATATCTGGCAATGACCAGGCCAAATATCTCTTATGCAGTCCAAACTTTAAGTCAATTTATGCATGATCTAAAACAATCTCATCTGGAAGGAGCACTACATGTAGTAAGGTATCTTAAAGGGAATCCTGGTTTGGGAATCTTGTTGAGTAGTGACAAAGATGATTCACTGAATGCCTTCTGTGACTCTGATTGGGCATCTTGTGCAGTAACAAGGAAGTCAGTGACAGGCTACTGTGTGAAGTTGGGTAAATCCTTAGTCTCTTGGAAATCAAAGAAGCAGGAAACTGTGTCAAGGAGTACAGCAGAGGCTGAGTATAGAAGTATGGCTTCTGCAGTTGCAGAGATTATTTGGCTTGTAGGACTGCTGAAAGAAATGAATATGGAAGTGAAAATACCAGTAAATTTGTTTTGTGATAACAAGACTGCTATACAGATTGTTGGGAATCCTATATTTCATGAAAGGACCAAACACATCAAAATAGATTGTCATTTCGTAAGAGAAAAGATACAGAAGGGTTTGATCAAGACAATGCATATTCCTGGAACTGATCAAGAAGCTGACATTCTGACTAAAGCTCTAGGAGGACAACAACATCACTACATATTAGACAAGTTGAGGTTGATTGATGTCTTTCAAGCCTCAACTTGAGGGGGAGTGTTGAGAGTATAGAATTGTACAGAAATAACCAACTATGATGACAGCTGGCAGAAGTGGTTATAACTAATTTCAGGATTAGTTAGTTAGTTAATTAACAATAATTAGGAGTAGTTAATTGAGTTAGATATTTTACTTTCTAAGTCGGCTAGTTGAGTATAAATAGATAGAAGCATTGTATTGTACAGTTCATGGATGAATGATAATTTCCTTTTTCACTGTAAATCTTTCCCTCTCTCATTTCCAGTTCATATCCATCCTTCAAGCATAGTTTTTAACACTAACTATGACTTAAGCTCAGGCTTTTTAACTTTTCCCAATAGCAACTTACGTTTTATTTACACATTCACTATCTCACATACATATTACTTATATTAGATTTCAAATTATAAGTTCTTACTTCTGCTCTACTCGTGCTCCAGACATGTATCACCTAATAACATAGTATAACATTGTATCACTGCTTACATGCTCATTAGTTTTTGGTTTTGATGTCTCTCAGTCCAACTGGTTGTTCTGACTCTCAGTACTTTGAGGACCTGTATAACTATTATACGATTGAAAAGATTCTCTCACTTTTGAATTATCAATTCTGTTTACAGCAAATTGGTTTAATCTTTGAGTCGACAACAGAACATCTCCACTTATAAGAAGACACTCAATAATTCTCAATAATTTACTTTTCATTCTTCAATAGGCTTGGCAGCTAAGAGGGTATTCCAGGCCCTTCAAGCTGCAAGAGCAAAGTTAGCTTCAGTGTCAAATTTTGACACTCGATTGAAACCAGTGTTAAGGACTCTGAACTGTGACCACTGGTTTGATACCGTGGTAATTTCAGCTGAAGTAATGTGTTTGTCATTTTTCCTTTTGCTTCCATTTCATACTTTCTGATCCAATAGCTGATATTCTTTTTGGCTTTTAACAGGTGGAAGTAGAGATAACTTCCAACAATATTTTTAAAAGCTTGTGAATTACTAGAAATAAATGAAGATGATGTTGTTCATTTAGGCGATGATCCTAGAAATAACATTTGAGGTGCTAGAAATGTAGGTTGTGATGTATGACTGTGGGGAAGTGGCGTTATCTCCTTCAAACAGGTATTTTCACCATAACTTGCTTATTTGTTTAACTTTCTCAACAGAAGGTGGAAAACAAAGATCTCCTAGCATGATCTTGATTTTAATTTCAATGGGTTTGAGCCGTAGAAACAACCTCCTGCAAAAATGAAGGATTTAGTGCGCTGAGTTGCCCTTTCACTACATTATTATTATCTCTCTACGGTTTTTGCTTTTTTTTTTTTGCTATTTTTGACTGACACTTAAAAGTTAAATCCACAGAAAAATGGTGGCTTTATAATGAGTGCAAGTCATAACCCTGATAGTTGAGAGTATCATTGGGATACCAACCTTCTGCATTGTTGATCTCTTCCCTTTTAGCTTCAATGTCAAAATGGCTGTCGGTTTCTTTGCTCTACTAACATAAAAATAAAAAAGAAAAAAATCAGGTTGGGCTCTTGTTTTTCAGAATTTTTTTAGTTTTTGCTTGTGGGATTTGCTCTATTTGGCTAATTAATGAAATAAAGCTTTCAAATTTGGAAAATGTGATAGAGTTCAATTGTTCTCTGCGATCTTGTAGATTTTCGGTAGAAATTTCTTTATTGGGGTTTGTCTAACTGTGGGGGTTCTCTTCTTAACTCAAAGTTTTCAGCTTTGAAGTGTCTTTTACTGTTGGTGCTGATTTTGTGCAAGTTAAAGTGTAGTTGTTAAGTTTCATACAAATATTACATGATTTAATTATTCTGATATAGTTGTAGAGATAATGTAAAGCATAGTTTTTTTCTTGTTTTTTCTATTGTCTATCATAAGCAGCTTTTCAGGATGTAGTGACGCGAACGACTATCATCTAAACAGAGAGATAGATACACAGAAAGAAAGATACAGAGGAAGATGGCAGTGAACACACCCCTTCTCAGAAGTGAGAGACGGTTGACAAGTTCAAAAACCACCTTTCTTACTTGATCTATCAATTTCTGCAGCTTGAATAGCCCAACTCTTTCACTACTTCTTCATACACATTTTCTTTGTATTCCATCTTTGCTCCTTTACATTCATTTCAGCCAATATTGTTGGGCCCTGGCACGAAAAAATGGTATAGCATGGCATGTTATAGTTAAAATTGGCAATAAATAGCCCACTTATAATTTTTTAGCTAAAAAAAGATTTCTTAAAATCTGTCATTTATTAGCCATGTTCTCTTTTACTCGTTGTTTTCTTTCTTTGTAAACATTTTTTTTCTAACCCTTTTCAAGAAACATTTTTTCTTTCAGTCCTTTATTTATTGAAAAAGTAAAATTATTTTTTATCATTTCTTCATCTCTCTTCTTATTTTAAACAGTTCTTTGGTAATAACAACTTTTTCAACTTTTATTTTTTTACTTTTTTGTTTATCTCTTTAAGATTTTTTCATACATGCATATATTCTTTTTTTTTGCCTAAATTTTCTCCTTCGCATCTACATTCAACCTGTGTATGATGATATTAATCATTTTTTTTCATTGTTCTTGACTAAATTTAATCTATCATATATATTTTGAAAATAAAAAGTTCATTATTTTATTGTTCCTATTTTCTCTCTTCTTATTATTTGTCAACTGTTTTAAAGCAAAATTCTCTATTTTTTGTCTCTTTTTTTTCTTTCTAAAATTCTTTTTTACGATAATTTCCCTTTTCTTTACTCCTAAATTTTCTCTTCTATTTCTTAATTTCCTATGTCTCCACGTATTTCAAACTTCAAATAAAAAAGTGGAAGGACCACGAAGAAGAAAGGGGAAGAAAATGTATACCCCATTTCAATGAATTATTTGAGACATTCATATAAGATGTGTATACATATTAACTTTTAATTTGATAGACTATATATATCAAAAGTGTATACATTTCAGAATATAATTTAATGGTGTATACATACATGAGTGTATATATATATCTGAACTATATAAATTACAATTTAG
This sequence comes from Solanum stenotomum, assembly GCF_019186545.1. Taxonomy (NCBI): domain Eukaryota; kingdom Viridiplantae; phylum Streptophyta; class Magnoliopsida; order Solanales; family Solanaceae; genus Solanum; species Solanum stenotomum. Next base: position 48,171,058 of record NC_064293.1, read on the forward strand.
TGGCGTATACATACCAAAAGTGTATACATTTCTGAATTGTACAAAATACAAAGTAATGATGTATATATATATTAGAACTACACAAATACAACTTAAAGATGGATACATATAAGAATTATACAAATATAATTTAATGATGTATATCTGTCAAAATTGTACAAATATAATGTAATGATGTATACATATCAGAATTGTACAACTATAATGTAATAATGTATACATATCAGAATCATACAAATTTCAAATCAACAGTGTGTACATATGAATATGTTTCATATTATTATTTACCCTTTTTCTTTTACATTTCAATGAGATTAACAAAGTGATGTCAATTTTGTGTTGTATTGTAAGAGAGAGAAATACAAACAAAATATTTTTTTATAGAAAAGAATATGTGACTATTCAATACACGTTAATAAAGGGATAAAAATATTTTCATTATGTAAATGTAACCGCATTCTTTTCAATTGATTAATTAATTAATGTTGTTTGACAAAAAAAATTATTTCCTTAAAAAGAGGCGCATCTTTTTATCAGTGGCTAAGTAGTGCCAATTAATTGATGCCTTTCAGTTGCTAATTATTTTTTGGCTACTTAGTGCCAATACTATGTGCGGAATGATATAAATATCATTAGGGTAGAAATTAAAATACTAAAAAGAAGAAATGAGAAATATTAAGGAAAAGAAAATAATAGCATGTAATGATAAAATTAAATTAAATATGACTATTAATAAAGAAAGAATTAAATGTGACTATCTTTAATATTTAAGTGATTATTTTGTATTTAAAATTTTTTAAAATGGCTAAAAAATCACAAAAAGATAAATAACTTTCTACCCCTTAGAAGTATGCCACATAAGCATGTCTAACATTCTCCTTTACAAACTTAGTCGTGCCTTTTTAATCTTCAATTTCAAATAAATTAGATGATAAATTTTAGCAGTTAGATGTGTAATTTTAACATGATTCATGGATTTGATTTTATCCACAAAATAAAAAATTTCGTAAATTATGACCATCTAATACCTATTCTTTAATAATTGCATCTAGCTTCCTAGGTATTTAAATAAAATATTTGATAATGTAAATAAATCAATAAAGAAGATATATATATACACATACCTCTGATTCTCTCATTCAATATATTAAACAATCAAGAATAATATTTTTAATAAAGAAAAATCAAGGCCACAACACATTTAAAGAATAATATATTACCACAATCATCTATGATGACCACTCTTGATCCCTTTTAATTTGGGTTAATAAAAGAAAATTGTTAAATTGCAATTGACAAAACAAAGGGGTTAAATTTATTGAGTGTCATGCTTATTGTGAATTTGGATACTACAATTACTTTTTTCCTAAATATTGGTCATGCATTTGAATTCAATTCATATACTAACATTTTTTTTTTTTTAACTAAGGATTCAACGAGTAATTTCATTTGAAATGTAAAATTGAAATAAAATAATATAAATTTTATCTCTCTTTTTTTAGAAATCACTATAAAAATTTATAGTTGTTATATATAGGTGCATCATATACATATGAAGATGTCAAATTAACATCCGATTATTTTCTTACGAAAGAGGAAACACCAGTCTTTTTTATTGGCATTAGCAAAAAGTCTATTTTTTTAATCTCATAGATACATCCACTTCTATAAATTTCATCTTATAACTATATATTATCATACAAATAAAAGTATGTAAATAATGTTATTTATAAAAGTTTAAATAAGTAAAATATAAACTTCAATTACCATATTAAAAATATATTATGATTGAAATGTGGAGAAAATCTAGCCATATACAATAGTAAAACAAACGGCAAGAAATTTTTTAATTTCTCATTTTTTCTCACGATTGATCATGTCTTGGAAGAATTTTTGTGCTCTTGTTATGGCAAGTGTATTCTTAACCAATTTCAACTCTTATGATTATTCATCACAAAATAAATTTTTCTTAATCTATTGGAGAGATTATATCAAGATCAACATTTACAAATATCACCTCTAATAAATTGAACTTTCATTTAGTACAATAAGAAAAAAAGAATAACACAATCAATATACTACTATATTTAATCATAGATGAGATTTTTATGAAATTCTTATAATTTTACAGTATAGACGATTCTAATGCTAATACTATTTACAAAAAATTAAAGTTATTTTTTTTTCTATTTTTGTTTGCTTGATTTAATTGAGCATAATTTCATTAAAAACAAAAAGTAGAGGAGAAATTTTTTCTTATTTCATGTCAATCAAATGTTCATTCTCCCTTCTTAAAATTCTTTTGCGAAATATTTGTTCTTCTTGTAGGTTTGTCAAATTTCGAAAACTTGTCCTTGATCATCTTTTCTATCACTCCAATAGCAATTACGTTTTCTGTAGAAAAAAACACACAAAATTAAATTGATAGAAGTGAAATGAAGTGTTGAGCTAATGAAAAAAAAGTGTTGAGATGATAAAAAAAAACCTCAAATGAACCAAAGAAACAAAAGTAGTAAATAAATTAAATATGAATCAGTACATGTTAAAAGGAAAAAATTGAAAGGAGTAATGTCTGCAAAATGTTTACTCGAACGAACAAACCTAAACAGGATGTTTATATATTTTTCAATGCTCATTAATGACATAACCTTTGGAAATAGAAGAGAAAGGGAGGAAAAGACAATTAAGAGAATTAATGACAAAATAGAAACGGCAAAAACACTAAAGGAAAATAGCCTTAAATATTACTCCCTCTGTCCCTAATTACTTGTCCACTTTTTCTTTTATAGTTGTCCCTAATTACTTGTCCATTTTGACAAATCAAGAAAGGACAATATTTTTTTACCTATTATACCCTCAATTAAATGACTAATTACTTAAAAAAATGTAGAACTTTTCATCCACTTCATAATTAATAGGGGTAAAATGGTAAGCTCACTATGTCATTAATTATTTTCTTAATAGGTGTAACAATTCAGAAGTAGACATGTAGCAACCATACAAATTAATCCTCATAATAAGTAAATAACTGAAATTAATATATGCAGCCGTTTATGATTCTTCAAATACCATGAATATAGTGAATTTTAATCAGAAAAATAATTTTAAAAGCCAAAAAATTGAAGAAAAAAAAAGATAAATATTAATCCTGGTCAGAGAGAGGTGCCACCTCAGCTCTTCTATATCCAGCTTTATTATTTTATATATAGATTTATTGAAAAGTTAACTTCAAAATAACATTAAATAAGGATAGAATTATAAACTTACTTGGTTTCTTAATGCAACTGGAAACTAAAAATATAACACATAAAAAGGAACGAAAGGAGTATTTTTTATTTGTGTTCTTATTTATATCCTTGTATTTCACCTTCGTGATAGTATAACTAATATATTGTATGTGTTGATACATTCATTAGAATGAATGGGAATGGATACAAGTGATACAAACTAGTAAAAACAAATATAGTAGACTTAATTAGTGAATACGAGTGAAATAAAAGTGAAATTAGAACACATACATACAAGTAATATAAGGGCGAAGGAATATAAGTGAAGACTTAATTAGTGAATACAAGTGAAATAAAAGTGAAATTAGAGCACACACATACAAGTTATATAAGAAGGAGTGAATATAAGGGAAAATATACCGAATGCCAATAATAAGTTAATAAGAGTAAATGAATACCATCCCTGTAATTGTGTTATTGCATCCTTGTATTTGGAAGCGTGATATTTAACTGATTTTTTGTGTTGGGCTTCTAAAAAGAAGATTGTATCAAATATTCTACATAATCGTGTTCTCATCCTCATCTCCTTCTTTGGTTACTTCCTCTGGACTCTCATTATGTTCTCCATCATTCTAGATAATCGTGCTCTAAGTTATTGTTCTATTGTTACTGTAATTTTGCTTAATAAGTTGTTTTCAATTGTCAACTAACATTTTTCAAAACTTTCCTCCAACTTCAAATTACAATTCTTTTGTTGAAAAAATTAATTTAAAGCGTACTTTTAAAAAATATTTTTTAACTTCAATTTTTTTAATTTTTTACCCACCCCGACCCCCCTCCCGCCAGCCCATACCCTCCCCC
>NC_064293.1:48175446-48195736 GCF_019186545.1 Solanum stenotomum
AAAACTTAAGTTTGTTTTTAAAAAATATTGTTAATTTCAAATATTATTTTTTTTATCCCATCTCACCCCTACTCCCCTGCCACCCCCACCCCTAAGTTTATTTATTTTCAATTTCAATTCAAAAATTATTTTTACTCTCTAGTAAAAAAAAAAAGACATTTTTTCAAAAATAATTTTCATTCATAAATCAAACACTAAAAAATCTTTTTTGGAAAATATTTTCTACTCACCAACCAAACATAAAAAAATAAGTCAAAAATCTACGGAAAACATTTTCTTGGTACCAAACACACCCCAAATCGCGCATCACTATACAATTCATCTCTTGAATTAAGTCAAATCTTAACAGCTCTGCCAGATGAAAAGTACTGTTTTCTTCGTCAACTTGTTCAATCGGTACAAATGAGAAGAATCAATATGCAAAGGTAAATAAATTTTGGAACCAAAATTCTCGAGAAATAGATAAACTATAATTTGTAAGGTGAAAGAAGTTCATCGATCTTATCTCTCTCTGGTCACATAGTAATATTAATAAGAATCATATGTGCTACATTAATTTTAGTGATCTCGGAGAAATCAAACTTTCTGTATAAACAAAACCATCTTGAATGCTACTTGCATGTATATCATGATTACAATCAAGAGGCCATATTCGATTGCTTGATTCAAGTGATACATTATGCATCCTATATACCATTCCATCCAAACAGAAGTAGCTAAGTAGCACTTCATCATCTGAAAACCTATATATTGGTATGATGACTTTTTTACGAACAACCTCATAACTTGGTATTGTGAACCATTTCGTCCAAGATTCTTTGACACCATAGTCTTTCAATACCCATATATCAAAATTTCCATGTTTATGATAAAGAGAGAGTTTTCCTCCCAACACTGATACACCAATTTGAACGGGTCCCAACGCATATGCATCCACTTCAACGAGTCCAGGAGAGGATAGAATCCCTGGCAACGGTATCTCTCCATACATCTCATCTGAGATATTAAATGAAACCACAGAATCCCTTGGGCAATGACCGAGCCAATGAAATGCTCCATGTAGAAATGCCAAACATAATTCCCTATCAGATATTTTAGTTGAACTCATCCTATCTGAGGTTTCTTCAATTTGTCTCCAGGAACCACTTTTAAGTGCTAAAATTTCATCGGGTACTTTGTCATGCGTGTCAATCCTAAGGATCTTATAGTCATCACTAGTAGCGTCATATCCCAATCCATAAACATATTCCTCTTGTGGTGGAATTTCTACATGGCTTGGAAGCATTATTGACTCTCTTGTGGAAGGGTTCCATAACAATAATATGGATGGCTCTACTTCTTCATCATTCCAATAAATCCAAAACCCGATAAAAAATAAACCATCACAACAACAATAGACTCTACCATCAATAGGTTTACAGCTTGACGGGTAATCAAGTCGGCGTATATCCTCAACAAGTTTAGACGACGATAAAGAAGAAGAATACAAGTTAAAACCATTACAGTACTTACCGTGCGGCACTTGGGTAATAAGCAGTTTTTGGGAATTCTGATTCTTGGCATGAGTATTGAGATGTTTCTTTATAAAGTAAGGTTCAGATATTAATGTATTCCAAGACTTTGAAACACACTTGAACCGAAGAAGAGACTTCACGGATAGCCTGCTAAGGATGTCTATAATTATTTCTTCGTGACTTCCCATAAGTACAAATTGATTTAGGGTACAGAAGAAGAAAAAAACGAAGATGGAAAAAAGAAAGCGCAAATAGAGAACAATTTATAGATTTGAGAAGGCCAACAAATTAAACTGTTAGATTCCTTGTAGATATAAAATTTGATTGCCAATAGGAGACTCGAATCGTAAGCAAACCTCACTTCCAATCTGAAGGTTATGAGTTCGAGTCACCCAAAAAAATTCTCAATAGGATTCTGCCTTCTACAAGGACTACTCACCATAAACCCTTGAGCTGTTTATGATAGTAGTTTAATAGAAAAACAAATTTTATTTCAAGTTCATTGATTCGCCCCTACCCCAATGTTCTTAACCCTCACCACTTGATCGCTCCCCATCCACCCATGTCACATTATATTTTCTAAATTACATATAAATGTTCTTAAAACAATATTTTGTTTACTTGTTTATCAAGCACTAGAAAATAAAGTAAGAAAATCACTTATTTTTCAAAAAAACAAACAAACATATTTTCTTTTCTTTTTTCAAATGAATCCACTAACTTTTATTTAATTCTTATTATTAAATTCATAAAAATATTTAATTGTGAGCCCAATAATTATGATGACTATAATAAATTCAAGGGAAATTTAAAATACATAATCTTCACAATTGGACTCCGTCTCCAACTAGGACGACTATTTGTGTTGCAATTTGTAAGGGTCTTGTACGGTAAGATGTGCAAGTCTTCTTTTTACACTATATCAAACACTTAATAATCAATTGTATACTAAGAAGGCCTGATTAAATCCATTGATTAAGAAGGTTTCTTTAACAAGCGAAACCATTTCAAAAAGGAGTACTTTTTCAGAAAAAGTGATCTGCATATTTTCCGGAGAGGAAAGAATGTGCTTAGCTCTAAGAATAGTTTACTTATTAAAAGCAAAACATACAATATAAACAGTCAAACAGAACAAGTGGATTGCAATAAATATCCAGAAATTATCAGCAATAGTTTCAACGTTGAGCATAAATCTATGTGTGAAACTCTACTGAAATTAACCCATAATCTTAAAAATATAACAGATTTAATGATAAGAACTTTAAAGATTAAATCCGTAAAGCTTAAATCGTGGATCCACCCCACCCAACCCTGGAAAAATTTCAAATGTTAATCACATAGAGAATCAGGAAAAGTTCCATGAAGAACATTATATCAATCAATTCATTACACCCTTCACTCTTATTTTCAGATCATTTGATTTCGATATTGCTAAATAATTTGTCTTTTTAAGACAAAAGCAAATCTCCCACCCCCCACCTCCACAGAAAAAAAGAAAAAAAAAAAAAGGAAGGAAAAGAGATTATGGTTTTTAGTAGGTGTGTCTTGGCTAGATTCCCCATATTTCAAGTGGAGAAATTCTCAAAAAAAATAAAAATAATAAAGAGGCACCAGAACTTGGCCTGTGAAAATTGCATACCTATAAAAGCAAAACCCTGTAATACTTATTCCAAAACTTTGACCATATATAGCAAAAATTCTTACTTCAGAAACGTTATTTAGTCATCAAGTCAGTTACTTCTATTGCAGTTTACTTCTTTATTCTCCTAGCTTACTTTTCCAGATAACCTGGCAGCTAAAGGCTATGCAATTTCATAGATGGAAATTTAAGCAGGATTAACTTTACAGATTTTCACCCCTGAATTCAAAGTTAAAGACAAATAGTTCGAAATGTAAGGCATTTTGGTGCAGTAAAGATCACTGCATATAAAGTGCAGTGAAATACCTCTTCTTCCTAAATGAAATCTTACAAGGAAATAAAGTGCATGTGGGGCACAAAACAGGAGACAGATTAAAGCTTGTATAGCTTACTATTTTCCGTCTATTGAGATAGGCATAGGCTAACACCTAGGCCACATGAGAAATGAGCAAAAGACAAATAAGCAAAAGGGATTAACCTCATGATGAAAACTAAAACTAACTTTTTAACTAAACAAGATTAGATACCTGGCATTTGAGCATGGTAAACATCAGTAATATCAAATTTTCAGCCTAAAAAAGGTGTGTAATATGAGGGAAGACACACACACAGAAAAATCAGATTACTTTCTGCAATGTATGTGAACCTACAAAGCCATAGGTTAGTAAATACTTTCAAATATGAAAATCAACAGATGCTGGGATAAAACTCAAAAAGATTAGTCAGAAAGCTTCAGCAGAAAGATGTAGTGGTCACTTTCCTATCATATGCCAATAAAGCAAACCAAACAGCATAAAAGGGCCTGTTTACCAAGGTTTCGACATACGAAAATCTATAAGAAATACCATGATATCCCTACGTGATGTCTACCATGTTGTGGCAGCCACTATACCTTTATATGTTGTCATGATCTTAGCCTATATCTCTGTAAGGTGGGGGAAACTCTTTTCACCAGAGCAATGCTCTGGAATCAACAAGTTTGTAGCGAAATTTTCAATACCTTTATTGTCCTTCCAAGTGATATCAGGAAGCAACCTCTACAAAGTAAACCTGAAGCTTCTATTAGCAGATTTCATTCAAAAATTTCTTGCTGTCTTTCTACTGGCAATTTTTGCCAAACTGAAGCCCAAAGGAAACCTGACTTGGATCATAACAGGTCTTTCAGTTTCCACCCTTCCAAACACCTTAATCTTGGGGATCCCGCTAATTAAGGCCATTTTTGGTGATGCGGCAGCAGAACTACTAGCGCAACTAATTGCACTACAGAGTTTAGTCTGGTACAACCTCCTCCTACTCCTGTTCGAGCTCAATGCAACAAAAGAATCTTATGTGATGTCACCATCAGAAGTAGCAGGTACGTACACAGATAACAGAATAATGGTTCCTAAACATAGAAAATCTATTTGGATGGCATCCATGTAGCAGAACCTATTTAAAGCTCTCCAATTTTAACTGTTAAGAACCAAAAAGCAATATATTGTAAATGTGATAAGTGAAAAAAGAATCCTATTCTGGGCCCCACAAATTCCAGATTAGCCTGTATCATATGATCTTTAGATAAACTAATATGTGATATCGTGAAGCATGACAAAACTCTATTTAAGAAATGTTCCATTTCCATTTTCAAAACTAGTCAGAATTCAAAACTAGAGGAATGAACCACAACTTGCTTCATCTCTTAAACTACATTGGTCAATCCTAAAACTTATTAATGTAGTTTGGCAGCAAAAACTCAAGAACTAAGAGGTGAACAGTCTCCAATGAAATATAAGTTTGCTTTACCAAAATGAATTGATTCATCTACTTGTGAGAGACAAATACTTCCAACTCATCTAAATGAAACACACATGAAGTTTGCTGAGATAACCCCTTCAACAATGAAAAAAGTAGACAGTAGCCATAATTGGTCCCTAAAGTTCCGAATGAACCAAACTACTATACGATGCAACCATCCAGCTTGATTTTTACTTCCCTTAAGCCCCCCTCCCCACACCCCACCCCACCCCTGCCCCAAGAACAAAAAGAAAAATAGAATAGCTCATTAGAAGTTAGCAATGTGTGAGTTTTAAATAATGACCATTCCAACATGTCGACTATTTAGGCAGACATCATTATGCATGCTCTTTTGTCTTAATACATAAATTTCTGCCATTTAAAGTTGAGCTTGAGGTCCCTGGAGAACCAGAACTAGAAAAGGACGGTGAGGAGGAAGCAACAGACAGACCCCCAAGGAAGAAAACAATTATGGTAATTCTTCTAACAGTTGGAAGGAAACTCATAATAAATCCTAATACACATGCAACTCTAGCCGGTATTATTTGGTCAAGCATACACTTCAGGTAATGCCTTACTAAGCCTCTCTAGAAACACAAAACCTATCTTCTACAGAAACTCCGCATTAAAAATCAATGGACTTATTTTTTTTACACAAAATGAAGTGCAGGTGGGGAGTCAATCTGCCAAAAATTGTTGAACAATCAATATCAATACTTTCAGATGGTGGACTAGGAATGGCAATGTTTAGCATAGGTACACAACAGAAAATAAGCACTCATCACACGAAGTACTAGCGAATTACTGAAAAACGAAAAATGGCCAGCTACTCATATTGCATTAATTCAACAGGTGTTTTCATGGCATCCCAAGCTAGTATTATAGCATGCGGAACCAAAAAGGCAATATTAGCAATGGCACTGAAGTTTGTTCTTGGACCTGTTCTCATGGCAATCTCATCTATTGCTGTTGGACTAAGGGGACAATTGTTTAGATTGGCAATAGTACAGGTGAAACTAAATTGTTTTCTGTTGTCAATTCATGTCAGATTACTCAATGCTGTACTTTCTACTGCAGGCAGCCCTTCCCCAAGGAATCGTTCCTTTTGTGTTTGCCAAGGAGTATAACATACATCCAACCATCTTAAGTACAGGGTACCAGATACAATTATCATCTCAAAACTTTTAATTCCTCCACTAAGAAAAATTTTAAGCAGATATGATTTCTGATGTGGTTTCATTCTGATCGCAGGGTAATCTTTGGCATGCTGATTGCAATACCAATTGCTTTGGCATATTATTTCCTGTTGGAAATATGAAACTCAGACATGGTCATTGCAGTTAGCAGTTATTCACAGATTCATCAGAGATACAGTTTGCTCTTCTCTAACAACATTCAACTGTAGAGGGTTACGATAAAGAAAAGGCAAAAATCTTAGTGACAGTTCTTGTATAAAAGAATAAAGGATGAATGTGTGTCAATTTATCTTACCAACTCATTTATTATATTAAAACAAGAGCTAGCAATTAGCATGCATGAATAAAATCCAATTTCAGCAATGAATAGTCTCCGAGTTCAAACATTTCAGAGAGAGAGAATGACATGAACGGTATTGATGAGAGCATGTCATTATCTGTTCTCTACACAAAATTACAGGAAACCTAAATACAAACCAGATACGATATGAGTAAAAACGGGAACAACCATAGAAATGAAACAAGTTTTACTACAATTTAACTATTAAAGGATTACAACTGTTGACTTAAGAAAACAAAGAAATGAAATACTAGAGACTAACATAAAAGAGTTCCTATATTATCAAAGAGAACAACTAGGAGATGATCCAGATCAAGAAACTTTAAGATAGTCAGCAGTCAGCACATGTTTGAACGACAAAACTAATGAATTCAAAAGTATAGCATCATATCAATAGATACTACAACTGAAGTAAATACTCAAACTTAAACAACAGATGATATCACATTCTGCAAATTAAAGTAGGATAAACAGCAAAGGTCCACCACATCCGAGATAGCACTTGATTGAGCTAAAATAGTTAAAACCTTATTCCATAATTGCCCACATTAAACATCCAACTACAAAATACATAATACATAGTAAATTTGCAAGGCACAAATGCGCAATTAAGGTATAAGCATGAGAGAAGAAAATCCGATTAACAGTAATTAACTATATTCACTCACTCTACATCAAACCCTTTCTCTTGAAGCTCAGAAATGACCTCATTCCTCATCCTCGTCCACAGCTTGAAGGCTTCTTGGTCAACTTTCTTATCCTGCAATGCTTTCTGATAATTGTATGAATCTTTATCAGATTCAATGATTCCCTTGGGACCAATGGTAGTCCCAATCATCCCACCTTTGGCAACGAATTCTTCCATGGCCTTGTCGTCACCTGGATATGGAAATTTCCGGCGTTCGTAAAGATGTGCTAATTCTTTTTCTTCCTTTGGCCGTGGCTTTAAGGTCCACCAACCAAGCGGCGAAGTTTCATTCCACACCCACGCCACACCAAACAGAGTGTAAGTACAGAGCAAAGCCTTTCCCACTTGCTTCCAGAAGTGATAATCTTCTTTCCCTAATCCGACTCTCTTCAGATACTTCTGGGCATCGAATGATTTTGCCATTGAAGCACCTGCTTTGGTACGCATCGTCAGACTATTTGGGCGAAAAGGCTTTGCTAATTGCTACTGTCCAGTTAAAAAAAGAGTGGGATCGACAATCAATCCCCTAATGTATTAATTGACGCGGTGGTTTGTGGGATTCTTTCTCAATTTTACCCTGAAAAAAAAAAAAGAGAAAATAATTTAACTGTAAACTTAGTTCACCTCACATGAGAATTAGCATGTTAAAAAATAAAAATAAATTAGATTTTGAAAAAAAAACTGGAATAGTTCAAACTCGTAAAAGTGTATGCTCCAGACATTAAATGGTTTATCGGTGATTAATTTAGATTTATTTATAAAATTACTTTTATTTATGTTTTACTAATAAAATTGTAAAATTGAATATATATTTATGCCCGTAGATTCATGAGGCCTACACCAAATTTCGTTCAATATAAACGCTTTGTGAATCGTTTCACACTTCCTCTTAAAATATTGGCGGGAATCATAGATATAATGTCTATCATAATGAAACAAAAGTTTTATATAACAGTTATAAGTAATGATGGCGAGCTACAGTGGGCTGAGGTGTCCAATTAAACACTATTCGATGAAAAATTATATTGTGTATATAAATAAAAATATTATTTAATATGGTTATATATATATATATATTAAGTTTTAGACACCCTTGCAATAACTTGATGGGGTGGCTTAGTGGTAGAAAGACTCCATGAAGAACCAAGTGTCATGAGTTGCCACTTTGTCATTCCAAATTTGCATAAAAAATAGTAAGAGGGTAGAATCTAGAGTTATATAGAGAGGTTAGAGGAAGACTCTAAAATTCCCTGTATCTTTTCTTAAAAGACTTTAGAATGCATTACAAATATCTTAGAAAGGGACTAGGTAGTAAATAAGTAAGGACTTGTATAGTAATTTTTATTTACACTTTAGTCTCCTAGGAAATACTATAAATAGAGGGCTCTCATTTGTAAATTCTGCAAGTAGTTTTTTTTTTTTTTTTAAATAGCTTTAATTAAGTAATATCTCACCAATTTATTACTTTTTATATCATTAATTAAGTTATTATAATAGTTAATAAATTTGTTGTTTCTGATTAAAATTGTTATGCCATAATTTTCCTAACTTTAGAAAAATCACTTTTTTGAAATGTTCTAAGTATAAAACATTTTAAGAAAAATACTTAGAAAAGAGTCGCCACTTAATTTTTTAAAGAAATTAAGAAAAATTACAATTTTCAAAGATTTAAACAGAAAAAAAATCATTTGAAAATACCAAAGAGGGTTCGGGGTTCAATTTACACTTCGAGAAGGGTTTAAGCATTCGAAGTGTCCGCTAACGTGCGGTTGACCTGTGACTTGACTAAAATATATTTGACTATTTTAGGAAAATAACGATTTAATATAAAAAATAATAACTTACAATATTTGATTAACTTTGAGAAAATAATTAGATAAATGACGCATTTTATATTATTCTATTTTTTAGAGGAAGGGATCCAAAGGAACATTTGACTCGAAAATCAAGTGATTAGAATATTAATAGAATTAGATTAATTAGAATTTATTTGATTCATTTTGAAATAATAATTTAAACTAATTTAATAAATTAAAGCATGAATATCATTTTGAATTAATTGACTAAACCTTTTGAGAAAATGATTAAGTAAGTATTTGGTGATGTCACACATCGCATTGGGGCGGCTTGGATGAAATGGAGGCTTGCCTCTGGAGTCTTGTGTGATAAGAAAGTTCCACCGAAACTTAAAGGTAAGTTCTACAGAGTGGTAGTTAGACCGGCCTTGTTGTATGGAGCGGAGTGTTGGCCAGCCAAGAACTCACATGTTCAAAAACTGCATGTTGCGGAGATGAGGATGTTGAGATGGATGTGCGGGCACACTAGGAGCGATAAGATTAGGAATGAGGTTATCCGAGAAAAGGTGGGAGTGGCCTCTGTGGTGGACAAGCTAAGGGAAGCGAGATTGAGATGGTTTGGGCATGTGAAGAGACTGTGCACAGACGCCCCAGTGAGGAGGTGCGAGGGGCTGGTTGTAGAGGGTACGCGGAGGGGTAGAGGTGGGCCTAAGAAGTATTGGGAAGAGGTGATTAGACAGGATTTGGCTCAGCTTCGCATTACCGAGGACATGACTCTAGATAGGAAGGAGTGGAGGTCGCATATTAAGGTCGAAGGTTAGTAGGGCTAGCGTGTTGTCTTTCCGTGTAAGGGTTTCGGTGGGTAGCGTTTATAGTAGTCCTAGCCTTGCTCTTGTAGTTCTTGTCTGTGATCCTATAGCCATTTGTCGTTTACTGCGTTTCACCTCTTACAGTATTTTCTTGATGTTATTGTCTCCTTTGTTAATTATGCATTTTTCTCTTATTGGATACTATGTCCTATGTAATGTCTCCTCTTCTTTTACTTGGGTTGTCGTACTTGAGCTGAGGGTCCTCCGGAAACAGCCTCTCTACCTCCACGAGGTAGTGGTAAGGTCTGCGTACACTCTACCCTCCCCAGACCCCACTTAGTGGGATTTCACTGGGTATGTTGTTGTTGTTGTTGTATTAAGTAAGTATTTCTATTTTAATTAATTGAAAAGGTTTTTGCTAACATTTTTAAAATTTATTTGATGAAAAATACTTTAACTTAAAACAACTTTAACATGAGTAAAATATGATTAAGTAAAAAGCATTAAAGAACATCTCTTTTTAAGTACAAAAAGTTTAACTTAATTGAAGATATAAAATTTTGACCAACTTTTTGAGAAAAATGACTAACTAGAAAGATAACATTTTTTAGTTCATTTGAGAAAAATACTTTAACTTAAAACCACTTTAAAATAAAATGTGTGCTCAAGTGAAGTTTTTAAGAACAAAGATTTAACTACAAAATTTGACCAATATTTAATTAATGAAATAAATGACCTAAAACAAAAGGTATTCAAAGCAAACCAACACAAAGAAAGTAACTCGTCTTTTTGGGGAATCTAATTAAGTTAATTAAAAATTATAAAGTTAGAGTTAAACAACGAACAGTAAATAATCACAATTAAATAATTAAAGAGTAAGGAAGAAATTGAATTTGGGCCTTCTTTTGGGCCAATTTCGCTGGAATATTTGATCTTAACCGAATTCCCGTTTTTGTATACATCGACTGTATATCAGTGTATATCGGCATGTATGTCGGCTCTTTTCGTGTATCTCTTGCTTCCGAACACCTGTATTTCGCCTTAGCCCTTCTTTGGAGCAGCGAACAGGGACGACCAGCTTGAGAGGGCAGCGATTCTTCCACCACAAAAGCCAAATACAAATAGCAAACCAAGAAATTGAGCAGGGACCTTCTCAGAACTTAGAACAAGAAAGCTAAAATAAATTTTAAGTGTAAAATAACTATTGTTAAAGAACTCAAACTCGAAATTCCGCCCCTTTTTTTTTCTCCCCCCTTCAACACCGATGGATAAGGGGTTTATATAAAGGAAATAAGGGGTCGATTTAGGAGGGAAAACGAGCAAAAAATTCAAAACTTTTTTTTGAACTTTTTCCTCTTTTCAAAGGCAAACAGTAGGAAGTATGGAGGTTTCTGACAAAGGGGACGAGGTGATCGATTAGGGACTGTTAGGGTATGGGTTCGCAGAGTAGTTGGATGGGATTTTTGGATTTGCTGAGATTTGTTGCGTCTGGAAGAGGAAGAACAGGGTAGGTGTTGACACCCAATTTTGACCGACCTTTAACAATTTTGGAAATGCTATCCGATTAAATACGCTTTTTAAAATATATTTTGAGTTCTAAAGTTTTAGTTGATTCTGTCTAAAAATTGTACATTTTAGCATGTGTGTTTTATAAAATTATCATAAATATTATTAAAATATTTTTAATTATTAGTAAAACTAAAAGTATTTATTTTATTTAAATGTTTTAAAATTTAAGTGATGTTAATTATATAAAAATAAAAATATTATAATATTAGTAGTATTATAATTGAATAGCATTTCTTAAAATTTCCTCAAAATCATTTAAATTATAGCTCAGTTTATTCTAATTCATTCTAATTCTAGCCTATTCAATTGCAATTTTATTTCAATTATAGCCACATTTCATTGCAATTCTAGCCAAATTTATTTCAAATTTGGCCATTCCAAATCCAATCAAATCTGATTTAAAACCCCTATTTTAAATCTTGACCGTCCATCTCATTCCGTTTAAATCCTATCCCTTCATCTATAATTAAATCGACGGCCAAGATCGATTATCTTAACCTTCCTATTTTACTCCCAAAAAGACCCCTAACCCTAAGACAATCTCATCTCTTCCTCCTCTCTTCAAGAGGCAGCGCCACAGCCTCCTTGGCTCCACCCAGGTGACGCCGGGAACAGCAACAGTCGGTGAGGAGCCACCAGAGGCAAGGTCACCCTCCCCTCTCCGGCGTCCTCTCTCTCCCTTTGCATTTTCTCATCTCCTCTCCCCTTGCCCTCTCTCTTCTTCTCTTCCTTTTTCTGGCAAGAGAAACAGCTAGGCGCAGCAAAGCTGTTGCTCTTCTTTTTCCCCTCTTGTTTCCGGTAGAACAACAACCAGCAGGCTCCACCGAGGAAAACAACAACATCAGCAACTGGACAGCAGCCGGCGAGAGCTCCTCCAGCAGCAGCTCCGACGACCAGCAGCCGGCGAGAGCAAACAGCAGCGATGGCAAAACAGAGAACAATAGCAGCGCAGCCTCCGGCCCCTTCTCCATTTTTCCGGCAAGCAACAGAACCACCAGCAGCAGCTCCAGGCGAAAATTTCGGTCAGCAACTATTGCACCACTAGACAGGGCAGGTTTGGAGGAAAAGCTTCGAGTTTTGATTTGTAAAAAAAATAAATATAAAAGATGGATCTTATCAGATCCATCCAGGTTTGCTCTCTTGTTCGATTTATTAACTAGTTATTTAGATTTGATTATAGAGTTCTTAATCTTGATTCATATGTCTGCTCTATGTTAAAACTGATAAATGCTACAAATTTTCGTCTTGAGCATGTTTACTAGTTTGTGTTCCTCCAGTTATATGAACAATATTGCCATTAAAGTTGTTGAGTTTGATTTAATTTAGCTTGAAAGTGTTGAAATCTTGTTCAAGCCTTTCCATGCTTATGTCACTAATGCTTTTCTTTTCATTTTACTCGATTTTAGATTATAGCATGATAAGTCTAAATTGGTATTAATTCATTGATTGCCGATTTGATTAAGAGAAATTGTCTTTAATCAACTATGCATATTTTATGTGATAAATTGATTCCTTGTAGGCCATATGTAATTCTTGTCTTATTTCTTACCTGTTTGATAATTATGGTAAAAATATTTTCGCTTGAATCATTTTTTTTCCCTTTAATATGATCATTTTGAGTTTGCATGTCGTAGAGTAATTTATGCTAAGTTAATTTTTATTTCCAGATTTTTTGGCTCTTGGAAAAGTAAATTTGGCTTTATTATTTTATTTATTGATGTTAATTGATTGTAATTGCCATAATCAAGGTTGAATTGATTATTACTCGTTATATTTAGTAAAACTTTCGGTGGAACTAAAGAAAAGAATGCTACTGATTTGATTTTAAAAAATATATATGTATTTAATTNGCTAGTCAAAAGACGGATCTTTAACAGATCCGTCCGGGTACATTTCTTTTAAATCATTATCTCATCTTTGCAATTTTATTCTTCTTCTTATTTGTAATGTGATGAAAGTTCTAGGTATGTTTGGTGTAGAAGTTATTTTTAGTCCTAAAGGTGAACTACTAGTTAAAACTTTTAGATTTTATAAATTGTTTATGTGTGATATAAAGTGGAAGTATAGTCTCCTTCATGTGGTTGCTGTTCTTGTTTGCTTAGCTTATTGTGCGGAAATTTGCCCTTGTATTTGTAACATTTACCTAGACTATTGATCTCTTAGTTAAAATTGATAAGTTGGTTGTGAAATCACCGGTTCTTGAGATGTTTTTTTATTTACCTCCCATAACGTCATTTAATCCCCTTAATTGATGCATGTAGTGGTAATAATTTTGTATGTTAAATCGAATATTGGGTTTGCTACTTGAGTTTAGTTCGATTCCTTGACAAATTGCTCTTTTCCTTGTTGTGAATATATTATAAAATGTTCCTTGAATTGTGTTCTCTTCCTTTAATATAATTATTTTATCCTTGCCTAATATTGATTAATTGATACTAAGGGATTTTTATGGTATTGCGCTAATCCGAACAGATTTCGTGTCTCTTGGTAAGGTAAATTTTCCTTATTATTTTATTTAGTAATGCTAATTGATCGTAATTGGCATAATGGGAGTTTAGTTGATTCTTATTTGTTACATTTTACTAAAATTATATTTGATTAAGCAAAATAACTTAAAATAATATTACTTATTTGGTGAATAGGGGAAAATATCTAGTTGATCCTTCTTGCCATATATAATTCTTGATTGTTGATGTCACAATTTAGGCTTCATTATTTTGGTAAGAATCCTAGTTCCTCTTTATTTATTTTAAAAAAGGGATGACAGTGCATATATAATTAAAAAAATATTTCTTCCTTGACTAGTTGTTTCTTTCCGCTAACTTATATATTATTAACATAGTAACTTCCTTAATTGACTTTCTTGGTATAATTAGGATTTAACTGTCTCTTACTTGCTTATTTTTTGGTAAATTCCTTGCTGTTTTTTTTTAAAATTATATGGCTGATTTTGTATTTCCTTATTTCAGAAAGCAATGATAGTCAATTGACCCCGAAATAGTTCTTTTCCTTTATTATGTGCCCTCCCTTTCTCTATATAATGGACCCCCTTCTCTCATTCCCGAATACTTAGAGAAACACAGGGACACACACACACGTTTCTACACTCTTATACAATCAAAGGCTTTAACACCTTTAGCAAATAAAAAAAAAGCTGAGCACTTTAGCATTAAGAAAATTTTCTCAATACTCTTAAAAGGTTAATAAATCTCTTGGCTTGTTACTTTGGAGCTTCTTCGCTACTGTGGAGTCAAATTTACTCTTGTGTTGATTATAATTTTGATTAATCGGTTAGTATGCTTCACTCTTTTTATTTCGATCTTGCATCAATGTGTTGCTTAATATCGTATTACTCTATGATACTCAATAAAGAAGGCACTCATGTTAGTTTCCTTTGTTGCCCATATGATGTAATACTTGATTTTATTTATTTATCTATTATCATTTTCACTTGCTCTCAATGTAGTTTGTTTGTCTTTGAACTAATTTGTATTAATTATATGTGCCGGTGTTGCATGTATATGAGTAATTATTATGTAGTGCTTGCATATTCTTTTATGGTTGAGCAGGTTTTGAACTTAGAGTTCAAGATGTTGAAGAGTCCCTTAGAAGAATTTCGGATGAAGCTATTATATTTGAGTTTATTTTAATGTTGTATATTTTAGTCATTGTTATTTTACTTTGGTATTGTAATAATTGTATAACTCTAACTCTCTCTCATATATGTAATAATTTGGGGGGAGCGTCTAAGGGAGGGATGGGGATATACGTGCTAATTGTTGTTTTATTTTTAGTTTAGTTTAAATTTGCTATGTGTGGTCGTTAAAGATAATGAGCATATCGGAATCCCTTAAATAATCTAATTTAAAATCAACTATTTATTTGTGTGCATAGTTAATCATCAAAATTTGTAGTGAATAACCTTTAGGTTGTTGTGGGATAACGATTGGTAGTCTCTTGATTAATTAACTGGAATTAATAAAAGTTCGATAACTATAGTATACCTAGATTTCATCTTCATGTGCTTAACAAACCTTTTAGCATTGCTAATAAACTTAAAAGGATTAAAATTTGCTTTTGTGCTAAATTTGCCATATGTGTTATTTGTTAATATAGGCTCCATAAAAAAAAAATTCAGCATATTCACATCTAGAAATCATGTCTATAGGTTTTTGAAATTTATATGTCTTGTATAGAAATTATGTATATAGGTTTTTGATAATATTTTCAATTTGTGCACTTAGATACCATGCCTGTAGGGGTTACATAATTTTTCATATATTATTCGGGTGTAGAAATTATGCATATAGGTTTCAAGTGATTTCTCATTTAGAAATCATGCTCTTAAGATTGATAATTATTTATTATAAAAATAAAATAAAAAGTATAATTTGTCAACGTCTAAAATAATTGAAGCAATTGTTGCATTCCGGCAACTGTTAAATGATCATATAATATAATTTTGTTGTCATTAAGAACTGAAATTGATTAACTATTTTTCTACATGCTATACTTTGTCCTATTTAGACAAATTGCATTTAAAGTAGACTCTGCCTTAACATCATGCTGGTAATACAACTGTTCTTAAATCAATAGCTAATCTGTCCAGATTTCATCTGCATGAAATAATTAATTTCCTATCTCGTAATTAACTGTTTTGACGCCTAAGATCAGCTACTAATTACTTTATGCACCAACTAAACTGCTACTCTAAATTTAAGCATCTCTGCATAAGTAATAAATCTGCTACTGTTTTTCTAAAATAAATTTTTGCATTTGTATGATCACTTTTCTGCTATATTTCTAAAATCAAATAAATAAGTTTGTTATGTCAGTAATTTTGCCCCCTTTAAAATCAGTTGCTTAACGTAGTACTGCATTTTGTAATAATTTCCCGTCACTCTTTATTAAGTAATCATCTTTTAACACCATGTGTATATCTGTATGTTCACACACCTAAGCATGAGACCTTTCACTTTATGTGTGTTTGCTAGCATGTTTAAATTAAAACTTAGAGGCCAACTTGGAGACTTTATGTGCTAAATGTCGTCCTAATTGTTTGACTTGTTGTCTAGGTGGGCCTATTATACTTTATTTTAGTCTATACCCACCCTAATAGTAGTCCAATGCCTCTTGGACCTTAAGCGGGGACGATAGGCACCTCGTAGAGACGTAAAGCATGCGGTGGTGGGGTAGGGGTAGTCTAGGCCCTATGGAGATGATGACATCGACTCGGTCTAAATGACAAACTTTGGTTTTGTCTGTCCCTACGAGAAATCGACCGAAATAAAGAAAGTCGAGTGTTGATCCTAAAGTCCTTCAGAGTCTCCCTTTCCTTTGTCCCTTTATTTGTTTATTATTATATTTATTTGGGGTAGTTTAATTAAAATAAAAATATTTGCTTATCTATTTGTGTAATTTCTATCTTCTCGCTTATCTCCTTATTGTTTAATATTTATTTGTTGACTTATCACTTAGTCTTGCATGCTCCATTAATTAATTAAAATAACTAAAGTTTCCTTAATCGTTTAATATTATGTGATCACCTTGTTGCATGTTTAACTAATTAATTAAAATAATTAAAGTGCTCTTAATTGCTTAATATTGTTATCACCTAGTTTTCGCATGCTTAACTAATTAAATAAATAATTAAAATAGCTTTAAATGTTAATATTAGTTATCACTTAGTAACCATGCTAATTAAATAACCAAATAATGAAGTGACCTTAATTGCTACTTGTAACCCCACATATTGCATGAGACACGGCCGGGACCCACATTTGTGGACCTCGAGGGATGCCTAACAACTTCCCCTCGAGGTAATTTGAACCCTTACCCTGATCTCTGGCTCGTTGACCTTAGCTAGACTTAGTTAGGTTAGATAGGTGCCCTAACGCGCCTTAATTCGTTAGGTGGCGACTCTTCAATCCCCCAAAACCCAAAAGAGTTGTTAAGTCGTGCACCCAGAACCCGTTTTGAGAAAAACGGGGCGCGACAGTAGGGTCGGTTCAAAGAAGAAGAAGAAACGTGCAGGGATTAGTACTGTTTGTATGTATTGATGTTGCTTCCTGATGGGTTTTTATTAAAGTTGGGCTTGGGAAATTGAATTGGGCTGCTGCTAAGAATTGAGAATTGGAAGTAAAGGAATTTGGGTTGAAAGAATTGGGTCCAAAAGATAACCAAGAATGTGGTTGATTTGAATTAAGAAAATAACCACGTAAAATTGCAATTTCGATCAAATTGAGGCAGTTGGTTGAAATTGGCCAAAATTGAAATAAGACGAATTAATATAATTAAAAAACGAGCTTCTTAATCTCAACGAAGTAAAATAATAAACTTAATAAAACTTTAAATGACTCAAAATTTGAACCATATTTTAATAAAATACTTCTGTAAAATGTGAAATCTTTTGTGATGGCTTTCGAATATTTATAACGTATACTAATTATAGACATAAATATAAAGACATATTTGTTTTTTAAAAAAAAAAAAAATTACAAAATTGATAAAAATTACATAAAAGAAATAACTTGAAAATATTTTAGATTTAGTAAAACTAATTAATTCAAAGTTGTATCCATCACTTTTAAAATAAACTATTTTAATAAAATATCAAAGAAAAAGAAATCATTTTTGAGATGATTTTCTACTATTCATAAAATGTAGTAAATATATACAACATATATTATCTTTAAATTATAATAAGTGACAAATTTTGTTCAAACTAACTCTCAAATTGTTTTAAATTTTATAAAAATTAATTATTTTAAATCGTTTGGAATTTAAGAAGCTCGATGATTAATTTAAATTGTGGGAGGACAAAATTAGGTGTCAACAAAAATAACAATTAATTAGTGACGTAAAATGTTAAAGATATAAAGAATGAATAAATATATCAATCGCCAATTGAATTACAAATGAATGTGTCTTTAATTTGTTTGTAAATTTTATTAAAATTTAAATAAAACTTAAATGTTATTCTATAACTTTGCCAAAATCGAAAGTGAAAATGGTACATTGGTTGATTCTACTCTTTGTTCTTATATCTCCTTTTTATCGTTACTGTTGTCAAAAGTCGGTAACAACTCAAAACTCAAAAATACTGTTATCAAAAGTCGGTAACAACTCAAACTCAAAAATGTTTTTTGTTAAAGAGTATACCATTATAATTGGTACTCATTATCAGTTGGATCAACTGAACATGTGAAGATGAATGTAAACAATTTTGGCAAGGCAACTGCACTGCTCTAACGCAATCGGCTTCCAAATTCTCTTTTCATCATTTCAAGTGATATCGACACCGAAGTTGGTTTTAACAAAGTGGCAAAGTATGGATTGATTGTTGCTCTTAAGCCATATACTAGTGGGTTTGGAGATATGAGACGCTAGTCAAATTGTAATTATGTTTATTCTGTGGCGATTTATGTTTCGACTATAAAAATTACTAGGCGGTTGCCAAAATCTATTTCTTTTTCTAAGTTGATACATTCACTCTCTCTCGTGAAACTGGTTTGGTGTCATTTTTCTTGCTACTGGGAATAGATAATTTGATTTAAATATTTTCTTATATTTTATTTTGAGACTGGAAAACGAAAGGTCACGTGCTGGGCTAGTCAATATATCTGAAGATTTTGTGAGGAGAATGCAAACTATTTAATATAACACCCTGTATTCGAAAACAGACCTCTAGGCAGATTTCCAAAAGTTACAGGTGCAACCCACGGTTGCCACCCACAGACCGTAGGGTGACCCATAACTCGTGCTATTGGTCCGTGGTTCGCATCTGCAACCCTTCCCAGACTCTGCCCCAAAAATCTTGCTAAGTGTTGACACACGGCCGGACCCACGGACCGTGGTCCGTGTTTGTGGATTAACACCCCCAGTCGCGACTGACGGTTGACCAGTACGGACCGTCAGTCGATCGACGATCCGTCGATGACCCCGATATCAGTTAAGTCAGGGGTCTTTTGATCTTTTTAATTCCTATGTGTTTGGCCCCTTAAACTACGTGGTTTTGGTCAGTTTTAGCCTAGAAACATAACTAGAACTTACCTAAGTCAGATCATTCATCAAAACTTAGAAAAATTAAAGCATAAGAGGATAGAGAGGTCAAGAACCCTAGTTCAAAAACGCAATAAGGTTCCATCAGTTCTAGCCTCGAAATTAAAAAATCTCTCAGTGGAATTCGTCACCAAGTATGTGGAATTTCACTAGTGGGTTCCTTTCGCCCGTTAGGTCCCTAGATTTCAGTCAGAATCTTGATTCATTTAATATTATCTAGACCCAAGGTTTCTTGAATATTAGAAATTGTTGGGTTTTAACTGTTAGAATGATCCAAGTCAAATTATCATGAATTCAATATCTTTTGGTGTAGAATCTTTCATAAATTCAGAACCCTAGCTATGTAGTTCTTTTAGTTCATGAATTACACATGCTAGGTCAGATATTTCAGATATGTATATGCATGCCTCAGTTTTTAAATATGCATTATCAGTATATTAATGTTGCATTCTCAATTTGCATCCCAATATTTTGAGTTATCCAATATTACAACATTTCAGTCATAGAATGTTAATTACTTAATCAATTGGTAGAAGCTTAATACCGAGTGGTCTAGGGTCAGTCACCTTCAAGTCCTAGAACTACTCCCCCGCAGGTTGTAAGTCCCTCTCTGTGGGCATCATTTTAGTGATCACGCCAGTATGACTCTATACCTCTGGCAGGGTATATTGGGTCCTCTCGATGGAGCGTATTCATCGAACTCCACATTTAACTCATGTGGTTTTATGTCGGTTATTAATAGCTCTATTAGAGTTCAGTCAGATTCTATTGCATTGACCATGTTATCATGTTATAAACTTGGTCATTGCATTCAGTTAGTTCATGTTCAGTATTTCCAGTATCCTTATCATGTTCAGATTATATCATTACTTGATCAGTTATGTTATTATTCAACTTTATTCTAT
>NC_064293.1:48195766-48199932 GCF_019186545.1 Solanum stenotomum
ATCGACACCGAAGTTGGTTTTAACAAAGTGGCAAAGTATGGATTGATTGTTGCTCTTAAGCCATATACTAGTGGGTTTGGAGATATGAGACGCTAGTCAAATTGTAATTATGTTTATTCTGTGGCGATTTATGTTTCGACTATAAAAATTACTAGGCGGTTGCCAAAATCTATTTCTTTTTCTAAGTTGATACATTCACTCTCTCTCGTGAAACTGGTTTGGTGTCATTTTTCTTGCTATTGGGAATAGATAATTTGATTTAAATGTTTTCTTTTATTTTATTTTAAGACTGGAGAATGAAAGGTCACGTGCTGGGCTAGTCAATATATCTGAAGATTTTGTGAGGAAAATGAAAACTATTTAATGTAACACCCTGTATTCGAAAACAGACCTCTAGGCAGATTTCCAGAAGTTATAGGTGCAACCCACGGTTGCCACCCACGGACTGTAGGGTGACCCACAGCTCGTGCTGGTGGTCCGTGGTTCCCATCTGCAACCCTCCCCAGATTCTGCCCCAAAAATTTTGCTAAGTGTTGACACACGACCGGACCCACGGACCGTGGTCCGTGTCTGTGGATCAACACCCCCAGTCGTGACTGACGGTTGACCAACACGGACCGTCAGTCGATCGACGGTCCGTCGGTGACCCCGACATCAGTTGAGTCAGGGTTTTTTTTATCTTTTCCTTATGTGTTGGATCCTTAAACTACGTGATTTTGGTCAATTTTAGCCTAGAAACATAACTAGAACTTACCTAAGTCAGATCATTCATCAAAACTTAGAAAAATTAAAGCGTAAGAGGAGAAAGAAGTCAAGAACGCAACAAGGTTCCATCAGTTCCAGCCTCGAAATCAAAAAATCTCTTAGTGGAATTCGTCACCATGTATGTGGAATTTCATTAATGGGTTCCTTTCGCCCGTTAGGTCCTTAGATTTCAGTCAGAATCTTGATTCCTTTAATATTATCTAGACCTAAGGTTTCTTAAATGTTAGAAATTGTTGGGTTTTAGCTGTTAGAATGATCCAAGTTAGATTATCATGAATTCAGTATCTTTTGGTGTAGATTCTTTCATAAATTTAGAACCCTAGCTATGTAGTTCTTTTAGTTCATAAATTACACATGCTAGGTCAGATATTTTAGATATGTACATGTATGCATCAGTTTTTAAATGTGCATTATCAGTATATTAATGTTGCATTCTCAATTTGCATCCCAGTATTTTGAGCTATCAAATATTACAACATTTCAGTCATAGAATGTTAATTACTTGATCAATTGGTAGAAGCTTAATACCGAGTGGACTAGGGTCAGTCACCCTCAAGTCCTAGAACTACGTCCCCCGTAGGTTGTAAGTCCTCATCTGTGGGCATCATTTTAGTGATCACGCTAGCATGTCTCTATACCTCTGGCAGGGTATATTGGGTCCTCTCGATGGGGCGTATACATCGGACTCCACATTTAACTCATGTGGATTTATGTCGGTTATTAATAGCTCCATTAGAGTTCAGTCAAATTCTATTGCATTGACCATGTTATCATGTTATAAACTTGGTCATTGCATTCAGTTAGTTCATGTTCAGTATTTCCAGTATCCTTATCATGTTCAGATTATATCATTACTTGATCAATTATGTTATTATTCAACTTTATTCTATCATGCATGCTCAGTTCCTTTAAAGTATTGACGCATATTCTACGCTACATCTTTTCGTGATGTAGGTTCAGGTCCTCAGCAGTTAGACCACGCATAGATCGGTTCCCGATCTTCAGTTCAACAGTATCAGTGGTGAGTCCTCATTTTTCGAAGACTAGTGACATGATTATCTTTTTGCTTTTAGCTTTAGTTTCAGTTTTGCTAGATCTAGCTGGGGTATGTCCCAACATTTCTAGTCAGTAGAGGCTTTATTTCAGACATAGTTAGTTTCAACTTTAGTGTTAGAGTTTGACTCTTCATTTGTATTCAAACTCTCAATTTCTTATATTTAGATTCAATATATGGGTATTTCCCATCATTTCAGCTTCTTATATGATTTAGCTTTCGCACAGTGTTTATTTATTCAGTTTGCTTTAGTATGCCTATGATATGCCAACAGAGTTAGCTTGGGGTCACTCGTGATCCTATGTCTCGTGTTTGCGCCCAGGGGCTAGCCTCGGGATGTGACATTTAATGTAATGTTTTAATTGTTTGACGTGTATATAGACTAGTGAATTCAATGGAGTGACAGGTTCAAAAGTTATTATGAGAGACCCAAATCTTTTGAAAATTTTCAAGGCCCGAAGCCTCTGTAAAATTTTATGAATGAAAGCTCTTTTGTTTGTCTATCATGTCATATTCTTTTTATTTCTCCTAATATAACAGAAATTACATATGTACATTACTAGTTTAGCTTTTTGCTTTAAATTGTTTTGAAATGACATATGAGCAAATTTTGGTACATGAAAAAAGGTCTTTTTGTCTCAAATCGTTTTGAAATGACTTATGAGCAAAATTTGGTATATTAAAAAATTGTTTTGAAATGACATATGAGCAATGTACATGAAAAAAAAGGTCTTTTTGCCTCAAATAGTTTTGAAATGACTTATGAACAAATTTTGGTACATGAAAAAAAGTTCTAAATTTTGATACACGAAAAAATGGACGTTTTGAAATGACATATGAGCAAATTTTGGTAAATGAAAAAAGATCTTATTAGTTTTCATAAAAAATAATGGAGATGCGGGGTATCGATCCCCGTACCTCTCGCATGCTAAGCGAGCGCTCTACCATCTGAGCTACATCCCCATTGTGATTAGTTTAGGCTAATATCTATACTCCTCTCTTTTGTTCTTGTTTTCTTTTCAACCTGCAAGGCCCCCTCGGAGTATACTAAATTTAGACTGTAATTTTCTGAAGCTCTCCTCCAAATATTCCATATCTTGTACCGGTTTGCAACAATCGAAGCTCGACCAAAATCGAAATGTTAAAACGATTACTATTCCAGGCTTCAACTCAGCGTCGTTCGCTGTTTGGTGCTTCCGCACCACTCTCACGGTGTCGTCAATATTCTTCTTCTCCTGCATCAACTTCCCAATCTTCTAACAGTACTTCTGTCGAACACTTGGAGGACAGAGAAGTTAGTACTACTCCCCCTTCTGCAGCAATCTCCATTGACCGATCCGGCTTATATAATCCTCCCGGTACTTCTCCTTTCTATGTGCGTGGTATTTTCAACTCTTTATCCTGCTGAATTTTTATTTTTTGATGATTTGATGACTGCCTTGTAAACTGCAGAGCATTCCCATGAACCGTCATCGGGTACCGAGCTTGTTAAGCATCTTAAGAGCATCATCAAGGTTTTTAATCGCCGCATTTCCCTACATGAGCATTTCTTGTGTATGCATTTGCTTTCTGTGTTTTATTCTGTCAATTTGGATTGAATTTAGCGAGTAGTTTAGCTGAAGCTGTAGAATTTATCTTTGTTTTGCTATACCTTAATCAATGATGTATCAATCAGGTTTAGTCCTAGTTTGGTATATATGAATCAAATCAATAAGTAGCTCCTCATTTCCTCACTAGTCTCATCAGCATATTGGCCATATCCCTGACTGGTATGGGATAATTGCAGGTGAAACCATTTCTCAGTAGATAAAAAGTAAAAACCGTTAAACAATTGGCCAAATATACATTGGTGAACTGGGAAAGTCTGCAGATATCTTCATCTTTTGTTTCCCCCCTTACTCTTGAGATTCAATATCTTAAGCTGGTTATGTTTTCAGTTCAGAGGCGGGCCCATCTCAGTTGCCGAATATATGGAGGAAGTCTTGACTAACCCAAAGGCAGGATTCTATATTAATCGCGATGTGTTTGGCGCAGAAGGTGATTTTATTACCTCTCCTGAAGTAAGCCAGATGTTTGGAGAGGTAATTTAGATACAGTGGGGTTTTTCTGATTGATTTTCTTCCTTAATGATTGGTGGAGTTTTTTAAAAAAAGAAGAACCAAATTTACCACCAGTGTTTTGTTTGATTTCCTGATTTTCTTTTTCTTAGATGGTTGGTGTTTGGGCCATGTGTCTTTGGGAGCAAATGGGGCAACCGAAAAAAATAAATCTTGTAGAGCTGGGACCAGGACGAGGAACTCTCTTAGCTGATCTTCTACGCGTACAGTCCCATTGATATACATCCTCT
>NC_064293.1:48200032-48213752 GCF_019186545.1 Solanum stenotomum
ATGATAGATGTTAATAACATAGATATATGTAAATTTATAATCATAATTACATCACAGTCATTTATAAAATAAAATTACTATTTAAAAGTGTATTACATACAAAAAAATAGATGTTGATAACATATGTATATATAAATTCATAATTATAATTATATCACAAATCATTTATAAACAAATTAAAATACATTACAATCAAATAATTTATTATGTTAAACAAAATAATACATAAAAAAAAAATAGTACATATAAAAAATTAAGTTTATTATTGTTAAAATTGTAATCTAAAATGTTAGAATTATAAAGTTCATAGGGAGTTAGGAATGGATTTTTGTATGTTTTCTCAAAACAAGAGTTTATATAAAAACAAAAATATTACATAATTGTTTTACCAAAAAAAAAAAAAGAGGAAAAGAACCTATAAAAATGATCAGCACCAAGATGGTTTTACAAGATTACCCTCCTTGGTCTTATTGGCGACTCTCCAACTTTATCCCTATCTAGGGTTTTTTCTTCTCTCCCGACTAAGAGAGTTCTCCGCTGCGCTGCTTGCTGTTCACACTCTCTATCTCTTGGGAAATTTTGCGGGGGAGGAAAATGACGACCGTGGTTCCTACTTCTGAGGAAGATCCCGTCCTCTCCGTCGTCCGTTTTACGGCGGAGATGTCATGGGCGGACGCCGGCGCCGAGGTAATCTCTAGCCAGTTTCTTTCACCTTTCTGTTATTGTATTTATTGTTTACTGAATTACCACTGTCTCTTATACATGAATTTACGATACGCTCTCAAAAGTTTGATATTTTCTCGGAAATACTGTTCGATGTTTACTTTTAAAGAATATTGACTCGGCTTTTGTAGTTGTCAATCCGATGGATTGACTTTAGTATCAGTTTATTTAAGAAATAAAATGACATGGACTAGAATAGAGGTAAATGGATAGAGTATTCGTATAGCAAAGCAGGAGTGGTTTGGGGATGAAGTAGAAGTTCATCTATTATTCTCCCAACAAATTTTGTGGATTGGATATATAGGACTCATAAGAATTTTATTGAGGAGTCTATACATGGATATAAAATTTGATTGTCCATATGCGGAACTTCTCAATCGACCAACAGTATATGGAATGGCTGCAGAGGATGCATAAGAAAGCATATGTGCTCTGATTTATGGTTAGGATGCCTAATGTCTAACTCTGTTTTATTAAAAAGAATATAAAGTTAGAATCTGTTTGATATATTGTTTATAATGTCTTTTGAGCTTTGCGCTAGTGTTGATAAATCAGATCTCAAAGAACACTTCTACCTCTCCCTGAGAAAAATTAGAGGTTATTTTTGTTTGGGTCTGTGATGAATAGGTTGAGATGAGAGAGTTATGACTACCCACTAGAAAGACTAATCCAATCCATAAGGATGTACCAGAAAATACAACAAGCGAGTTGGTGTATTGATCTGGATGGAGAGGAAAAAACATGAATTGAACTTGTAATCTTTTTCGGAGGTATCCATTTCTCCTGGAGAAACAAGAAAAAGAAATCCCAAGGATAAGTTTTTTGTTTTAGTTTGACTTGTTGTCACATATGAAATAACGGACTGTATAAATTTAGTGGTGTAGTTTCTTTGCATTCCTGCCCCATTTGTGGATTACACCGGGCATGTTTTTGTTGTTGTTTGTAGTTTCTTTGCATTCCAAACCTGCTCTTTTCCTAGGATTTATGCCGGTATACTTTTGCCAGATATTTTTGTCCCTATTAGAGATTCGATACAATGGAGCTTTTGAACTGTTGTAGTGGGTCATGGTTGTCAAAAAGTAACTTCTTACTTGCTGAATTTTAGGGGTTACCATACGCAATATTACGCCCCTCTTCATTTTGCCAGCAGTTTTGTGCTTCTGCTGTTCTCCAATATCACATGCTTATCTGGAGTCTAAGCTCATTTTTTCTTCCATCTCATTGGAGTTCTTGGAAAGGGGTACAAGAGAAACCATACTCAAAAAAATCGCAATATGTCCACTACTCTAGTAAATATAGTTGGAAGACTCCTAACAAATTCAGCCCCAGGGCTTTGGTCTAGTGGTAAGAGCACAATACGTGATTTGTGGGTTAGGCGTGCATGCCAAGTGTTTGAATCTAATCACAAACAAAAGCATGGTATGTAAGTGGAGAAGGGATTTGCAAGACCTCTTTGAGTGAAAAGACCGGTAGTCTTGCTGAATAACAATTACGAAAAGAGAAGAGTTATTTGTAAATGATACTCCCTCAATTTCAAAAAAGAATGACCTATTTTCCTTTTTAGTCCGTTTAAAAAAGAATGACCCCTTTCCTTCCTTGCAACACTTTAATATTGCATGTTTAAGGCCACAAGATTAAAGGACATTTTGGTATATATGATATAACTTTAATGTAGGACCACAAGATTGAAAAGTCAACTTTATTTTCTTAGACTCCGTGTCAAGTCAAATTAGACCACTCTTTTTGAAATGGAGGGAGTAGTGTTTAAAAGACCCAAAAGAAATCCTCAAAGTCCATCCAAAATCATTATAGCATCATGTGAAGCTTCCTATGGCAACAACGACCCAAGCTGATGCCAAATGCAGAGTCATGGTTATGCACTTATGCTTTATACAATCTCTGCTGATTGTAGTCAAACTACTGCTTATTTTGTTGGTGCATTGTGTTAAAATATCTGAGAGAAAGAAACATGGAAACTCATCTGTTTCAGTAAGTGCCATATGGAATACTATACAAACAGATTGGTGAAAGATTTTTTTGATTGGACCTTTTGGTCGTTGTACGAGTTCTAAATTGGTGATCCATTTATAGACTGCAGAGCCTGAAGTTAATAGATTGTGTGTCGAGGCCCAGAAATGCATGATTGAAGGAAGGTGGTTGGATTTGGTTTCGCTTATGCTCGCTTCTGCAGATATAATATTTTCTAAAGCTTCTGAAAAAGGTAAAACTACATTTCTGCCTCAGTCCAATCAACTGCTGATAATGATAGGTCCTGACCTTTTCCATACTGGGGGGCTTTTCTTTTTTCATCCATATAAAAACAATTATTTGATTGTCTGAGCCAGTTATTGTCAATTGTCGTCTTATGTTTCTTTTCCCAGTTTCTGTTTCTCCCTTCTTCTTTTTTTTGCTTTTGTGATTGCCTAATATGCTTTCTTTCTGCTCAGATCTTGAGTGCGTTTTCACAATCATGTGCAACCTTGTCAAGAAGCCTGAGAGCTTGGACCAAGTACATGAGATGGCAGAGCTCATATCCGCTAAAATCATTCAACAACCTAATGATAAACCCGCATTGCGCTTGAAAATGTATCTCACTTTGCGTTAATCACTTTGATTCCCTCAATTTTTTCTGTTGTCTCATTACATTTTTTCTCATCTCTTTTCAGCTTGTTCAATCTCTACAACCTGTTGGAGAACCCATACAGCCGTTTCTGCGTTTACTTGAAGTCCCTCAATTTGGCCACTGGCGGAAAGGTTACTGAACACATTTTGCCATCCATCAAAAAGATGGATAACTTTTTGAAGGAATGGAATCTTGGAGTCAAAGATCAGAGAGAGCTGTTTCTTGCAATCTCCAACATTTTAAAGGAAAACAAAGGGTAAGATGGGAGTGACTTCTTTTTTGGACTATTCATGCTTATGATGGTGCCTTTTTCTCATACTCGTGCATATTTGCAGCTCTACAAAAGATTCTTTCATGTTTCTAACAAAGTATCTGGAAACCTTTTCGTCTGAAGATGCTTCTAATATGAACGAGGCTAAGGAAGAAGCTGCCCGCGCAATTGTTGATTTTGTCAGATCACCCGATATGTTTAAGGTATTTCTATATTAAAATGCTCTCTCACTCTAAACAACTGAAATGGACAAGAGGTTTCTGACTTGCTCTTAAATTGCACAAACAACACAGATAGACTTATCCAAAAATAAAAACACAAAAGAAAAGCTGTCCACAGTAATTTAATCCATCAGGGCTCCTTAATGTGAACAGAAGTCTGACATCCTATTGTTTAGATCAGTGAAAGGCTTGTCAAATAACTGATCCGATGATTTTAAATTCTCAATTTTTCAAGCTTTCTCGCTGATATTTGATGCAATTGGTGTTCTGTGGTATCACCATTCCATGCATCACAGTTAACCGGAGTGCTTTACAATATANATCAGTGAAAGGCTTGTCAAAGAACTGATCAGATGATTTTAAATTCTCAATTTTCCAAGCTTTCTCGCTGATATTTGATGCAATTGGTGTTCTGTGGTATCACCATTCCACGCATCACAGTTAACCAGAGTGCTTTACAATATAAGCCAGAATGATGTGACTAGTATATTACAATGTTAATTTTTTTGACTTTTCTGGATGGAGCTGTTCGAATTTGCTATTGCTTGGCTGCCACTACTGTAGAGTAGACCACTATATGATCAGAATGAAGACCCATTGGAAAAGAATTGAAGTTGTGTGCCTTATGCGTTCCTGTGTTCCATAGTTGATTTCTGTCGTTTCAATGTGGCAGTGTGACTTGCTAGATATGCCAGCTATAGCCCAGTTGGAGAAAGATGCTCAATATGGTCCAGTATATCAACTTCTGAAGATCTTTCTCACTCAGAGGCTGGATGCTTACTTGGATTTTGAGGCAGCAAATTCAGCATTATTAAAAACCTATGGTAATGTACTTACCTTTGTACAGATCAAGCCATCAATTTAGAAGGAGCAATGGCCTGAAACTTTTGGTTGATGTTGTAGGACTTGTCCATGATGACTCTATATCAAAGATGAGGTTGATGTCGTTGGTAGATCTTGGCTTGAATGAATCTAGTCAAATTCCTTATTCTGTCATCAAACAGGCATTGCAGGTACATTTCTTATCTTATTTTGTTTGTTGATGTTTCTGCTCTGCATGTAGCTCATTTGGTCTTTTGCTCTTTTCAGATTGATGACATTGAGGTAGAATCGTGGGTTGTTAAGGCAATTACAGCTAAGTTACTTGATTGCAAGATTGATCAAATGAATCAAGTAGTAATAGTGAGGTGTGCTCTCTATTGTCAGCCTTCCTTTACTGTCTCTTCTGTCAGCTGGAGATTTCTTTTAAAATTTTTTTCCTGTGATTCGTAGTTGCATTAATTGTTTGGTTGTCATTGTGTAGCCGATGTACGGAGCGTGTGTTTGGTGTGCATCAGTGGCAAGAGCTCCGCACGAAACTAGTGACTTGGAGGGTAAATAATTATTTTTCTACCTAGCTCTAACAGTAATCAATCTTGTTTATGCTGACTTACTAGAGATGTTACATCCCCACCCTTCCCTCTCAGACGCCTCCAAAGCATGCTCCTATGTTTCTTCTGCCCAAAACACAAACTCAAATTAGTGCAGCACGCTGCTTCCACACAACATCTTTTCAGATGCTCGTTCATTTTCATTCTTATTTGTAATGGGTCGTATGCTTGCATGATTTTGACTATTGTCTACTCTTTACAGGGCAACATTGCAGGTGTTATCAGCACAGTTCAAGCCAATAAGATTACAGAAGATAGCACACAGGCAATGCAAGGTTTAGCAATCCGCTGAGTGTTCTTTGTAGCGGTCTCTTCACCTTTTTCAGCTTGAAATTTTGATCTTT
This sequence comes from Solanum stenotomum, assembly GCF_019186545.1. Taxonomy (NCBI): domain Eukaryota; kingdom Viridiplantae; phylum Streptophyta; class Magnoliopsida; order Solanales; family Solanaceae; genus Solanum; species Solanum stenotomum. The sequence continues at coordinate 48,205,645 of NC_064293.1, forward strand.
TTTTTTTCTTTGGGCAAAAATATACTATTTGTTAACTTACAATAGCCATTTTTATCTTGTTCGTCGAGCTTTCGGGCTGTATTTCTATGTGACGACTGTCTTTGCTTTGTACTATTAAGTTGACTCAAGTATTTGGAAATAGGTTTTGTTGCCCTACAAATTCACTTGTTAGGATATCATAGCAGAAGGAATTCCTTACAGGCTGGAATAATTCACTCTTGATCGTTTCTCGTTCAGATTAGGTGTTATGATTCGGCACGAATGTCACCTTTTGGTGAGTCTCTCAAATTCAGCTCATCTTTATCCAGCAATATCATTTGTGAAGCTAATTACAATTTGTTGAGTGATAAATTTTGTTAAGAGCGTTGATCTAGTCCAGATCCATGGTCAAACTTCAAAGTTTAAATAGGTCCAAGGTTATAACAGTGGCGGGTTTTTGAGTTATTGTCAGTTGGTCAATCTATACGCATAAAAGTGTTTTTTGCATGTGAAATTGTAGATGTGGTCAGAAGTGAATGAGGCGGACCTACCCTTACAGTAGGGGTCCATGGATATCCAATGTAAGTATATTTATCTTAAATCGTGTATATATTTTTTAGGGAAAAGGGTTTGATTTACCCCTGAACTTTATGATTTGGAGCTGATATACCCTCCGTTTAAAAAGTGGCTCATATATGCCCTTGTTGTTATAGAAATGGCTCATATATGCCCTTTTACTTGACAGACCAATAATTAATAAATTAAAATTTTATTTTTTTGTCTTTTATTTGAGAAAATGCCATGTGGCTTTTAAAATACCCCACTCAATAACTTTTCACCATGCCCACCCGACCCAATTGGAAACAAAACCCCCGCCCATTTAAATAAATCAAACCCATTTCATTTCATTGTCTCCCCAATTGGAAACAAAACCCCCAGCCATTTAAAGTTTACAATAGTATTTTGATCTATTAGCTTTCTAAATTTTCTGAAGAAATCGGTACCTCTTTTTTTATTTTATAAATTGTTCAATTTTTTTAATTGTCCCAGAGAAATTGGTGAACAAGCAATCTTCTACTAAAACTGATCTTCAATGGCGATAAATTATTTTAACCGTTCAAATTGAACTGAAATGCATTGTTTTGTGTGTGTGAACTCGTCTATCTTCCTCTGTCTTTCCTATTCGTGTGTGTGATGTGCCATAGATTCACCTTTAGTAAATTTTATTGAATAAAAAATGCTTTTGCAGAATATTAGAGCCGCCAACAGTGATGATGCCTTCTACAAGTATTGCTAAAACTCTAGCAAGGCCAACATNTTGGTGAACAAGCAAGCTTCTACTAAAACTGATCTTCAATGGCGATAAATTATTTTAACCGTTCAAATTGAACTGAAATGCATTGTTTTGTGTGTGTGAACTCGTCTATCTTCCTCTGTCTTTCCTATTCGTGTGTGTCATGTGCCATAGATTCACCTTTAGTAAATTTTATTGAATAAAAAATGCTTTTGCAGAATATTAGAGCCGCCAACAGTGATGATGCCTTCTACAAGTATTGCTAAAACTCTAGCAAGGCCAACATCTTACACTATAAAATTTTGATGAAAAAACTGAAACTTCCCTCGTCAATGGAGCTCATGAAACTGCCAAGCTTGCTGGTCTTCTTGAGATTTTCATCAAGAAATGGAATGAAATGGGTTTGATTTATTTAAATGGGTGGGGGGTTTTGTTTCTAATTGGGTCGGGTGGGCATGGGTAAAAGTTTTTGAATGGGTATTTTAAAAGCCACGTGGCATTTTCTCAAATTAAATACAAAAAAAATGAATTTTTAATTTTATTAAATATTGGTTTGTTAAGTAAAAGGGCATATATGAGCCACTTTTTAAACGGAGGGTATATCAGCTCCAAATCATAAAGTTCAGGGTAAATCAGGCCCTTTTCCCTATTTTTTATGATCATTCCTAAGTTATATCTTTTATATTAAAGAAGATAGTAATGATTCTGGCACCTTGAATTTCTGAACTCATTGTACCCTCTCCAGAATCAAATCCAACCGTCTACACTTTTAAGACGACTCCATAGATAGTTGAGGTTGACCATACATAGCTGGTGGATACTGGGGTTTCCACTATATGAAGGTAGGACATAGAACATAGGACAAACAAAGACTATCAAGTCAACTAAAGAAAAAAGGTGTCCATTCATATCTTATCCCAGCGTGTGGGCATTAATTGTATCAGCTCACACTATTAGGAGTCTATTTAAACAAAACATCTAAGTGAAACGAATAGGTAACTCAATCAATTCTAGTAAAAACAAATTCCAATATAATATCAACCATGGAAAGAAAATGGTACAAGAAAATGACGACGATGCTCCTTGTGCTACTTGTAACCATAATAAAGGTGCAAGAAGTAATTGGAGCATTAGAATGTAATGGGACAAACAGCAGCATAGGTGCTTGTCTTCCAGATGTTGATGAATTCTTGATGGAATCAGAAACAAGCACTATGATTCTTGCTGGTAATGCTAGAAACCAATATCTATCTTTCGACGCGGCGGGGAGTAGAGGAGAGATATGTAAGGAAGATATTTACGGTAATTGCATTGGTAATAAGAACGTTAAAGCATCACACTGCACCTATGGTAGCCGCTGCGAACGTGAAATATCCTCGTAAATCGTGTACACGTCTCCAAGGGCATCAACTACCTGTTTGCTTTACTTGATCCAATACTATCTTCTCTTGTTGAAGAAACTACTTGTTTTACAGTATGTATTTGTTGTGTCTCAATGTCTCTTTAAGTACTAAATGCTTGACTTTTATAGCAAATTGATGATGGTGTTTTATCTGAACAGAATGCTTTAGTATGTCTCCAATTCAATTACAATTGGTCTGAAAACTCTAATGTATCACTATGATTTTCATTATTTTGGTTGAAACAAAAACAAAATCTGTATTAACAATAACCGGCCTTACACGATTGGAAACATCAGCAACAACGCACTCACCAAAATCATTACTTTCACACAACATATTAGAAATGTATTAATACATATATATATATATATATACACACACAATTATAATCCTCTTATTGCCATAAATTGCATAAACAGCACACATATATGTAATTGTAGATATCGTTGAAAGTGAATGAGTTTAGTTGAATTCACAGGTGGACCGCGGACCTACCCTCTAGGGTAGGGGTCCATTGGATAACTTTGTACTATATTTTTTTATGAGCACTCCTAGCGAACAAAGGTAAAGTGGTTTCACTAGTTGATTTGGGGCGTACAAGTGGATATTTACTTGGATTCAAGTTTCCACATTTTAATTCTTTGGCACTTTAGTAGTTAGTTACAAGTTACAACTCAATTTTAGTTTCTATAAAGTTACACCTCAAGCTTTGTATTAAGCAGTTGACATGTTTATATTATTTGAATTTTTTAAAATTAAAATATTTATATTAAAGTAGTAATGATCCGGACATTTTAAATTTCTGAATCCGCCTCTCAAGATCCAAATCCAACCTACCACACTTTTAAGCCGACGCCATCGACGGTTGAGGTTCACCATACATAGTTGGTGGATGGTGGGGTTTCCACTAAATGAAGGTAGGACATAGGAGTCAACTAAAGCGTTAAAAGCGGGTGGGCAATAATTGTACCAGCTCACATCTAATAGGACTATTTAAACAACAACACCAAAGTGAGAATAACTCAAACAATTCTTGAAAAAACCAAAATCCAATAAACAAATAATATGGGAAGAGAATTGTACAAGATGATGCTCCTTGTGCTGCTTGTAACGGTAATAAAGGTGGAAGCGGTATCAGAATGTAATGGGACAAGCAGCAGCGTAGGTGCTTGTCTTGTAGATGTTGATGAGTTCATGATGGAATCAGAAACAAGTACTAGGATTCTTGCTGTTGCTCGTGGTAATGCTAGATCACAAAAACTAAATTACAAAGCGGCAGGGAACAAAGCAGCGATATGTAATGAAAAAATAGTCGGTAATTGCATCGGTAATAAGAACGTGAAGGCAACACACTGTAACTTTGGTAACCGCTGCAAACGTGAAGTAATATCCCATTAGTAAATATGTGCAAGTCTCCAAGGGTATCAACTACCTGTTTGCTTTTACTTGAACCAATAACATCTACTCTTGTTTTTACATTTTGTATTTATCGTCTCTTAAGTACTAAATGCTTGATTTTTATAGTAAATTGAAAGTGTTTCGTTTTAACAGAATGCCCAAAGTATTGCTGTGATTTTCATTTGTATTTTGGTTGAATCCTGAATTCGCCTATACGCTGAAAAGGTATTAATAATAACTTAGATTATTTCCACTTATTTGTACACGATTGAAAACATGAGCAACAAAGCGCTAAAACAAATCGTTTCTTAATGTCTCTGTTTCGCATTTCTGGTATAAGCTAGCTCAAAGAGGAACGGCTTTTATTTTACTCATTTTCAAAAAAATTGTCAAGCCAGACCTCATTTGTTTTCATTAAGATGTAAATATCTAAATTTGAAAGCACATCTGAATGATTAATATGTTATCTCTCTATCTGAAACTTTAAATGATTAATGTTGTTATAATATGTGTTAAAGTTAAAAAAGTTGTGTAAGAAGTTCGGCTATTCCAAGTGCATTGAATTTGAAGCCAAAAGTTTAAAAGGTCGATTGTCATAGTTAGTGTGTTAAGAACAAATCTAATGAATTTCAGTTGAAACTTACTGAATTTGCTTTAAATCGCGTCAAAGGATACTGAAGTTTTTACAATTGAAGCAGGGAGGATGCAATGTACATGCTGTTGGAAAATGCAAGAGGGTATCTCAAAGAAACTGTCCCTCATACATTAAAAAGAACTTCTTTCACTTAATTAACAATTGCCAACCATGAGACTAATTATACACTACACCGTCAATTCACTTTTACTTGTCCATTATATTAAAAATATTTTTTTATTTCTGCTTATCACTTTTAACATATCAAGAAAAAAATATATTGTTTCCCCTCATGTTTTATCGTCAACGATAATTACTTATTCCCAAACTAAAGGTAAAACATGAGGCAAAAGATAGTAAAAGTGAAAGGGGGGAGTATTTGCTTCTGTGTCACCAAGTAACAACGCCAGAAAACAGGAAGACCAAAACATAAAAATCAGAGCAATGTAACTTTGAGTAGGGATGGCAATGGGCCGGTGTGAGGCGTGGTGGGGCGGGTTGAGCTTAACTCGCATAATTTTTAATTGGCCCAGCATAATAATTTTTTTCATTTTCAACCCACCCCGCCCTGCATAATTTTTTTAATATTTTCTTTTTCTCAGTTAAGTTTGATAATAAAAATAAAATTCATAAAAAGAAATTTATTTTTTCATTAAGTTGTATTAATTTAATAGGATAGTGACTTAAAATTTTATTTTTAGAGGTCAATTGGAAACATGTAAGAAATTGTATAATTTTTTATTGAACCATTTTCATTTACTATCTTGAATATTTTAGTAGTTTTAAAGAAATTATTTTAATAAATAATGATCTATCACTCCTATAACACGTAAGAAGTTAAAATTAAATTTGAACTCACATAAAATCACATATACCCGCAACCCGCACCGCCTTACAAATTTTAAAAAAATCCACTTCAACCCACCTTGCATACCACCCGGCCCGCCAATTGCCATCACCTAACTTTGAGTGTGGGCCAAATTTATTTTTGGTAGCAGACATAACCAATGCTGTAAGAATAGACAGTGTGACAAAGGACACACAATGCTTGGTAGCCGGTAGGATATTAACTATTGCAATAAACATGAAAGTTGGTGAGTGGTGGCTTTTTATGGCCTTGAAAATATCTTTCATGTTTGAAATTATTTGCTTCATATATATCTACTGTGTTTTGTTATATCTGATTATACCCATATAATTCCAAATTCATCATATCTTTGTGTAACCAAGTTTATCCTTGTGTAACTCATCTAAATTCGCAGAGCCCATTCGTTCAAAAAGTAGTGCTTCATATAAAAAAATTTCAATACCAACTCAAAACCAAAACGAAAGAAGCATCCCATCACATCATTGGTGGTGTGTAGACAGTGTAGTACCGGTAAAATGAGTCCATATTTTGGTAACCCACCCATATTTTAATGGGTTGGGTGAGCGACTTTTTACATGAATAAAATATGAGTTGATATCCATATTTAACCCATAAAAATATAGGTAAAATACGGATAAATTATGGATAAAACATGAATTAGTCAAATAGGTTAAGCTTCTAACTTTTATTCACTCAAAATTTATGATATCACTAAAAATATTGTCATTTCTCTTCCTTTTTATGTTCTTCTATAGAACTAATTATTTTTATCTATAATTGAAAAGATGAAGTCTTTGGCCCACCAAAAATATATATTTTAAACAGTGGCGGACCTATGTAGTCACTTATGGGTGCTTAAGCACCCACTACCTTTTGTGTCAACATTCTTATTTATGTACAAAATTTAGAAATGTATTGAAATATAATAACTGAGCACCCATTATATGTAGTAATTTCCGAGCTAAAAATAGTTGAGCACCCATGATACAAAATTTCTGGATCCGCCACTGATTTTAAATATACATTTCTTTTGTTAATTATAATTATAATTTTTTATTTGATTAATTTTATATTGGATAATAAATAATAGTTCAAAATAAGCAAATCATGTATTAGTATTGACATTGCTTAAAGTGCATTAAGTATGTTTTAGTCCTAAAATGCAAATATTCATTTACTTTTAAAAATATTTTCCCCTTGTTATTACATTAATTTATTTTATATTGAAAAGTTATAGGATTTTTTTTTTTTACTTTTATGATATAATAAAATTAAATGAAGCATTTTTAACAGTTTTCAACTAAAAAAAGACTAAAATATTTTTTCCATGTTGAATTCTTAAGTAGAGTACTATTTACTCATGAAAATATGGGTAAGCTAGTATTTTACCCAATCCATTTGTATCCATATCAAATATGGACGGGTTGAATTATTACCCATTTTATGTTGATCCATTTTCAACCCACCCAAATTTGACCCAATCCGCCCATTTGCCACACCACTAGTGGTGTGTAACCATACAAGTTACAAACTCCTTTGTGGACTTTCTTCTTTTCATCTTCTTTTATTATTTCCTAATACTTTTAAATTTGTGGTCTAAAATTAAAAATCTATTAAATGTACAAAAAAAAAAACCTTTTATTTTGTGGTATTAAATAAGTTATTTTGAATTTAAAAAGTTGACAAAAAAAGTTAAAGCAATGAGTCATTCTTTTTTAAAAGTACTAAAATGTAAAATAGATCAAATAAAAGTAATATTTTAAAGATTATTTACTTTTTTTGGTTTTCACCGGTATCCGGAGCCCACATTGGAACCCCGACTAAATTCGGATCGCGCATTGCAGGGCCCATTCGAGGGTGACGCTCCCAACAAGATTTTCTCCATACCCAAGGCTCAAACTCGATACTTCTGGTTAAGGGTGAAACACTCCCACCAGTGCACCACAACTATGGGTGGCAACGGAACCGGTAACGGAACTACCGGACCGGGACGTTCCGGAACCGGAACGGAACCGGGCACCACGGGCCGGAACCGAACCGGAACCGGGACGGACCGGAACCGGTAATTCCGGAAAAAAATACCTGTACCCGTCTCGGACCGGAAACCGGGTCCAACCGTTGTAAATGATATTTTTTTATTAAAATTAAAAAATTAGGAATATTACACTTAAAAATTTATACTTTTAAAGTTTTAAATACAAACTTTCAAACTTTTAAAAGTATAAAAGTTTAAATTTCACAATTTAAAACTTTGAAAATTTAAATTCAAACTTTAAAACTATAAAAGTTTAAATTTTACTCTTTAAAAGTTTGAAAATTTAAATTCAAATTTCAAACTTTAAAACTATAAAAAGTTTAAATTTCACAATTCACACTTTAAAAGTTTGAAAATTTAAATTTGAATTATAAACTTTAAAACTATAAAACTATAAAAATTTAAATTTCACACTTTAAAGTTTAAATTTTAAAAGTTTGAAAATTTAAATTCAAACTTTAAAACTATAAAAGTTTAAATTTCACACTTTAAAAGTT
>NC_064293.1:48215219-48228853 GCF_019186545.1 Solanum stenotomum
AACGAATTAACTATGGTTGTTTTACCCTTTTCAATAATGTTTTTTCCAAAATCCATGTTCAAAATATAAAAAGTGAGCAAATTATATATAATACGAAAATGATTAGCAAAGTTTTAAACAAATAAACAACTAAATAAGTAGAGACTAGAGATTAATTACTCACAAAATAAATAATTAAATGTAAACAAATAAATAACTAAATGAAAAGTGAGTTGGAACGAATGTACCAAACGTCTACTTAAAAAGTAGACGTTTATGACCGGAAGGCGAAAATTGAAAGTTGAATTTTGAAGCTCCAATTTCCAAAGATCAAATTCGTAATTTTAATGAGAAGTCGAGAATAAGAGAATTTAGAGAGTAGAGAGTAGAGAGATTATAAGATATTTTTGTGAGTGAAAAGAATGAAAGATTAGGGGTATTTATAGTTAAAAAAAAAGGTTGAAAATGTAGTTTTAAGAAGTTTGGGGTATTAAAAAAAGTTTGGGAGGTAGGGAGGTGTAAATGGGGGGTTATGGGGTGAAAGAGCCGTTGATGGGGCCCAAAACCCGTTGCCCAACGGCTATTTTTCAAATTTTCAGATTTAAAAAAAAAAAAAAAGAAGTTCCGAACTGGACCGGAACCGGACCGGACCGGGACGGAACCGGGACTAACCGGACCGGGACGGACCGGTAAATCCCGGTTTCCGTCCCGTTACCCCTCCCGGACCGGAACAAGTCCGGATATAACCGGCACTATCCGGAACCGAGACGGAACCAGTAACGGACCGGAACGGACCGGAACCGGAACCGAAACCTCCCGGTTCCGTTGCCACCCTTAACCACAACCCATGTTGGTACATTATTTTCAAATATATAAATTTTGTTTCAACAAGCTTAGAGCATCAATGTCCGAATTCACATTTTAATCTCAAAATTTCAACTATATCACATGTATTTAATTTGATTACAAAAAAATCAAAGAGAACTTATTATCGTATCTGAAATTATTTAATAATCATAAAAAATACTAGCAACGACTAAAGAAGAAGACTGGGTCAACTTTGGCATATGAACCACAGATAAAAGAAGAGGAAATGCCTTAGAGAGTCAACACTCAAGTCTTGCCAATGGTTGTGTATAATTGCTCCTTGGAACAACTAATATCTCCTTACACAAACGCCCATGGCAACCATTACTTTACTTTTCTTTCTCTTCTTACAGCTCATAACCACCACTATTTCTACCACGCCGCCACCGTATAACGCCACTGTCTATGTCTTGCTTAACTGTGGCGCACAATCAGCCACCACCGACGATACTGACCGTCGATGGGATACTGATACTCACTTTCCAAATTTCTTACCTTCCAACTTTTCAAGCATATCCACAACAGCCACAGCTTCTGAACAAGATCCTTCGGTCAATAGAGTTCCTTATACAACTGGTGCTCGTATTATGAGATCTCAATTCACCTACACTTTCCGTGTTACCCCTGGCACAATATTCCTCCGTCTCTATTTCTACCCTGCCAATTACTCCGGCTTCAACAAAGCTGAATCTTTTTTCTCCGTCACAGCTAATCATTTAACCCTCTTGAGTAACTTCAGTGCTTTCCTCACAGTCTCCGCAAGTAGTCGTAAACAAATTCAAAAAGAATATGTCATCAATGTTGATGAAACTCAGATACTCAAATTAACATTTTCTCCTTCACCAAACTCTTATGCTTTTGTTAATGGGATTGAGATACTTTCTATGCCAACTGATCTTTACATCCATGGAGACGTAAAATTGGCTGGGAATACTAATCCATATAACATCAATAACAGCACTGCTCTTGAAACTTTGTACAGGCTGAACGTGGGAGGCAATTTAGTTGGTAGCACAGAGGATACAGGGATGTATCGTGTATGGGAGTCAGATGATGCATTTGTTGTTGGATATGGCTATCAAACTCCTCATTTTGGTGATGCCAACATCACTTACACTCCTAAAACCCCGGCTTATACTGCGCCAACCATAGTTTACACAACCTCTAGGACTATGGCCAATTACAGCCCGGGACTGGATTGGGAATTTCCTCTAAACTCTGGCTTCTATTATCTTTTCAGGCTCCATTTTTGTGAGATTCAGCCGGAAGTTAAAGAAATAAACGATAGAAGTTTTTCCATTTCTATCGGAAACAAAACAGCAGAGCGAGAGGCTGATGTAATACAATGGAGTGAAGGCTGGAGAATCCCTGTGTACAAAGACTATGTGGTTAATGTTAGAAACCAAGATGGTGAGCAAAACGTGACACTTGATTTGAGGCCTAACCCAGATTCTGCGTATCAAAATGCTATCTTAAATGGCTTAGAAATTTTCAAGTTGGACTCAAATGGAAACCTCTCCGTGCCGAATCCTGAATTTTTCTTTCCGAATAATTCACCACCAAACGACAATAATAAGAGATCATCATCACACATCATTGCTGTTATCACTGCAGTAGCTGTTATTAGCGGAATTGCTCTGCTTTCAATTCTCTGTTTATTAATTTTCCGGCGGTGGAAAAGGGGAAAAGAACTTCATACAAGCGTTACAAAGTCATCATGGATCCCTTTGTCAATTACATCGAACTCAACCCAAAGAACCGGGGGCTCAGGCTCATCAGCGCTACCATCCGATCTGTGCCGACACTTTTTACTAGAAGAGATAAAAACCGCAGAAGGTAATTTTGATGAAAAAACTGTGATTGGCAATGGAGGTTTCGGTAATGTGTACAAAGGATACATAGACAACGGCGCAACCATAGTTGCAGTCAAGAGATTGAATCCTTCATCAAAGCAAGGAGTCCGCGAGTTTGAAACAGAGATTCACATGTTGTCAAAGCTAAGGCATGTGCATCTGGTGTCCTTAATTGGTTATTGTGATGATAACAATGAGATGATCTTGGTTTATGATTACATGTCTCATGGAACTCTTCGTGATCACTTGTACAAAACTGGTAATGCTCCACTTCCATGGAAGAAACGCCTTGAGATTTGCATTGGCGCAGCAAAAGGATTGCATTATCTCCATACAGGTATACGGTCACTTAATTCTATACTTCTATTTGCTGTGGTACCATATTAAAGTATGTATTGAGTAAATTAAGTGATTTACTGGTAAAAAAGATAAAGATTAATTATTTTTAATATAATAAGTTATTATTATCTATAGTAGATATGATCGTTAAATTTAATTTCATAGGTAAAAAGGATATCATTATTCATCGAGATGTGAAGTCAACCAACATTTTATTGGATGATAAATGGGTTGCTAAGGTTTCAGATTTTGGGTTATCCAAAATCGGTCCACTTAGTGGATCAGGAAAAACCCATGTTAGCACTGTTGTGAAAGGAAGCTTTGGATATCTAGATCCTGAATACTATAAGCGACAACAATTGACAGAAAAATCTGATGTGTATTCTTTTGGGGTGGTGTTATTCGAAGTGTTGTGCGCTAGACCAGCATTAATTCCTAACATGCCGAAAGGGCAAGTGAATTTGGCTGATTGGGCTTGTAGGAGCTGTAAAAAAGGAAATCTTCAACAAATAATTGATCCGAATTTGGAAGGACAAATTGCGCCAGAGTGCTTAAACAAGTTTGCAGAAGCAGCATATAATTGCTTGAAGGATCAAGGAGTCCAAAGGCCATCAATGAATGACGTTGTCTGGAATTTGGAATTTATATTAAAGCTTCAAGATGCAGCTGATAATAGAGGTCACAAAATGGACTTGAACAGTTACCCAACTAGCCCGTCTTTCCCCTTGATTATGAATGATCATACCAATATATCTACAGACGAAGGATTCGAGGCATTTTCAGGTTCACATGAAGTTGGAGGAAAATACACAAGCAGTGCTACATCCATGACCAGTAATAGTGATGACAAATTGAAGAGTGACACTATTTTCTCAGAGATTTTGAATCCATCGGGTCGATGAGATTGTTATAACTAGTATGATAAATTACATATTAGTTCTTCTCTGTTTTCTTTTGCCTTTGTTGAATTTATGTCCTTATTATATATGTAGATGAATTGAAGCCATTATTCAGAAGTATATAAGCTATAAAATAGTTTCACTATATTTTGTTGGGTGAACTTTGCTTCCTCTTTTTGTTTGTTTTGCATCTTTTGCTTTTTTATTTCCCATTTGATATCTGATATTTATATTAAAGCCCAACTAATTTAGATTTGTGTTGCGTATGACCTCATTCAAAAGGAAGCGCTTCCAACCAAGAATTTTGTCATACTCAAAACATAAACTTGAGACCTCTGATTTAGAGATGAACAGACCATACAGTGGATGTATGTTTTGCATCTACCCTCTCAGTTTTGATAAATAAAACAAATCAAACCAAGCTAGGGATGGAATTATTAATTACTTTACAGCAAGTAATTATTTGTTTGCTTACCTGTAATACACGACTCTCATTTGATGTGTCATCGTCACTCATGTACAATAATATTCAAATATGAACATGGAGGGATCCACAACATTTTCAAAGAATTATTAAAAGGAAAAAAAAGTTGATGTCGTAAGAGAAAATACCTCTTATATCATTGGTTAATAAACATGCAAAAGTAGATACACTTTTTTTTCCTTTTCATTTTTCTTTAGTGTTGAAAAGTCAGTTCAAAATTTAACAGAATCATCCAAAAATTCGAAAGAAAATAATTCAATACCTTTCATTTCACGTTGTCTTTAGTCTATATGGCTAAGAGGAATTATTGAGCTTAATAGGCTTCGAAAAGTCTTTTGTATGGCCTACAAGAAAAGATAGACACCCCAATTAAAAAAAATATTTTTATTTTTATTTCTATTGTTTTTCTTTTTCCTTTTTGTATTCTCCTGGGTACATATATGGTTCCCATTTTTAGTGCAATAAATTCCTATTATTTGCACATTTAATTTCTCTGTCATTGTTTGACGAGGTCAACTCTTGGATACTTAATTGATTTTTCAGTGGTAGTTGAAAAAGCATATCACTACTACAGTAATTAACGCAACCTCCATATGAGTAATTAGGAGTTAACACAACCTCCATATGAGTACTTATGAACTTGTCACGGAATTTCCACAAATGTCCCNATTCCTATTATTTGCACATTTAATTTCTCTGTCATTGTTTGACGAGGTCAACTCTGGAATACTCAATTGATTTTTCAGTGGTAGTTGAAAAAGCATATCACTACTACAGTAATTAACACAACCTCCATATGAGTAATTAGGAGTTAACACAACCTCCATATGAGTACTTATGAACTTGTCACGGAATTTCCACAAATGTCCCAATTGATATGTTTTTATTGAATTTATCAATTATATATATATCGATTGGATTGTAGCGAATAATATTCAGAAGTATATAAGCTACGTATAAAATAGTTTCACCATTTTTTCTTGGATAGACTAGTCAAGTTCCATTGATATGGCCCTACGGAGAAGATTTTTAAGCTGAAGAAAACAAAAAATAAGATCTTTCATAATTCACTTGCCCTTGACAAAGCTAAAACACAAAGACTTGGACTAATCGTCTTGATAATAATAATTTTTAAAAAAGTTAGGATTCTTTTGATGTGTCATCATCACTCGTACAAAATAATACAAATATGAATATAGAGGATCCACAATTTCTTCACAAAATTATCAAGAAGAAATTAAAAAGTTAATGTCATAAAAGAACATACAATCTTTCTATTTTTTCGCTAAGGACCTTCATGATTTATTATATAACTAGATATAGGACCCCGTGCCAGCACGGGGCCCAATATATATTATTTTTTTATTTTAATTTATGTCATATTATGGAATTTGAGAAGTTATTGAAATTTTTATATGATTTTAAAAATATTTTAAATTTTTAGCTATTGTGATTTGTAGTACTTTTTTTTAACATAATTTTGAAAATAATATGTATTACTCTGTTTGTTCTAATTTATGTGGCACACGCAAAATTTCAAATATTAACCCTTTTTTATATGTCTCTTTAATATATTAAGTTGTTAATTATTGTATTTTATAGTACATTTTGAACCTAATTTTTTAATAATATATGTTATTTGCCATGTCCCAATTTATGTGGCATTAATTGATAGATTTGTTGGAGTCGAGAGATTTATTTTGTTAATTATTGTAATTTATAATTTGTTTTTCGTCAATTTCGTCGACTATTTTTTTTATTAATTATTGTAATTTATTGTTTCTTTTTCGTCAATTTCAAACAATATATGTTTATCATATAATCCATTTTATGTGGTACCAATAGAATTTAGAGAGTCAATTAAATTTTTTATATAAGTTTTAAATAATTAAGCTGTTAATTATTGTAATGTATAGTATTACTTATATTATTTTTAAATATATTTAAATATTATATGTTAGGTTTTTTATCCTAATTTATATGGCATTGATAGAATTTAAAGTGTCAAATAATTGTTAATTATTGTAATAGATAATATGGAGTATTTAAGTCATTTATAGTATAGTAATTAATATATAATATGTAGTATTTAAGTGTTATATTATGGAATTTGAGAAGTTATTGAAATTTTTATATGATTTTAAAAATATTTTAAATTGTTAGCTATTGTGATTTGTAGTACTTTTTTTTTTACATAATTTTGAAAATAATATTTATTACTCTGTTTGTTCTAATTTATGTGGCACACGCAGAATTTCAAATATTAACCATTTTTTATATGTCTCTTTAATATATTAAGTTGTTAATTATTGTATTTTATAGTACATTTTGAACCTAATTTTTTAATAATATATGTTATTTGCCATGTCCCAATTTATGTGGCATTAATTGATAGATTTGTTGGAGTCGAGAGATTTATTTTGTTAATTATTGTAATTTATAGTTTCTTTTTCGTCAATTTCAAACAATATATGTTGTTAATTGATAGAATACTTTTAATGTAATTTTTAAAAAAAATATATGTGTGACTCTCCATGTCTCAATTTATGTGGCACATGTAAAGTTTTGACATTTAACCAAAATTTTAATACATTTTAAAAAATATTTTTAAGTCGTTAAATTTTAAGTAATATAAATTGTTGTATTATTTATTACAATTTATAATACTTTTAAAGTAGTTTAAATATTGTACTATTTATTATGATTTATAACACTTTTTTTTACTTTATGTCATATTATGGAATTTGAGAAGTTATTCAAATTTTTATACGATTTTAAAAATATTTTAAATTGTTAGCTATTGTGATTTGTAGTACTTTTTTTTAACATAATTTTGAAAATAATATTTATTACTCTATTTGTTCTAATTTATGTGGCAGATACAGAATTTCAAATATTAACCCTTTTTTTATATGTCTCTTTAATATATTAGTTGTTAATTATTGTATTATATAATACATTTTGAACCTAATTTTTTAATAATATATGTTATTTGCCATGTCCCAATTTATGTGGCATTAATTGATAGATTTGTTGGAGTTGAGAGATTTATTTTGTTAATTATTGTAATTTATAATTTCTTTTTCATCAATTTCGTCGACTATTTATTTTATTAATTATTGTAATTTATTGTTTCTTTTTCGTCAATTTCAAACAATATATGTTTATCATATAATCCATTTTATGTGGTACCAATATAATTTAGAGAGTCAATTAAATTTTTTATATAAGTTTTAAATAATTAAGTTGTTAATTATTGTAATATATAGTATTACTTATATTATTTTTAAATATATTTAAATATTATAAGTTACGTTTTTTATCCTAATTTATATGGCATTGATAGAATTGAAAGTGTCAAATAATTGTTAATTATTGTAATAGATAATATGGAGTATTTAAGTCATTTATAGTATAGTAATTAATATATAATATGTAGTATTTAAGTGTTATATTATGGAATTTGAGAAGTTATTGAAATTTTTATATGATTTTAAAAATATTTTAAATTGTTAGCTATTGTGATTTGTAGTACTTTTTTTTTTNAACCTAATTTTTTAATAATATATGTTATTTGTCATGTCCCAATTTATGCGGCATTAAGTGATAGATTTGTTGGAGTCGAGAGATTTATTTTGTTAATTATTGTAATTTATAGTTTCTTTTCGTCAATTTCAAACAATATATGTTGTTAATTGATAGATTTTTTGGAGTGGACTATTTTTTTATTAATTATTGTAATTTATTGTTTCTTTTTCATCAATTTCAAACAATATATGTTTATTATATAATCCATTTTATGTGGTACCAATAGAATTTAGAGAGTCAATTAAATTTTTTATATAAGTTTTAAATAATTAAGTTGTTAATTATTGTAATGTATAGTATTACTTATATTATTTTTAAATATATTTAAATATCATATCTTAGGTTTTTTATCCTAATTTATATGGCATTGATAGAATTTAAAGTGTCAAATAATTGTTAATTATTGTAATAGATAATATGGAGTGTTGTGTCGTAATTTTCTATTTCTAGAAAAATCACTTTTCGAAATGTTCTAAGTATAAAACAATTTTAAAAAAATACTTAGAAAGAGTCGCCACTTAATTTTTTTTAAAGAAATTAAGAAAATTTATAATTTTCAAAGATTTAAACAGAAAAATCATTTGAAAATACCAAAGAGGGTTCGGGGTTCAATTTACACTTCGAGAAGGGTTTAAGCATTCGAAGTGCCCGCTAACATGCGGTTGACCTGCGATTTGACTAAAATATTATTATGACTATTTTTAGGAAAATGGTTTAACATAAAAGAAAATATGATAATTTACAATATTCAATTAATTCTGAAGAATAGTTAAATAACGAACATTTTATATTTCATTTTTTACTTTTTTAGAGAATGAGATCCAAAAATATAACATTTGAATTAACTTACAAGTGATTAGAATATTAATATAAAACTAGATTAATTAGAATTTTCTTTAACTCATTTTTTGAAATAAATAATTTAAGCCAATAAAATTAAGCATGACAATCATTTTTTTTATTAATTGAAGAATGAAAGTAAAGTTTTGACTAATTCTTTTTTGAGAAAATGACCAAGTAAAGAATATATATTTATACATTTATATATATATATATATATATTTTATTTTTTTATTTTTTTTATTTTTTATTTTTTAGTTTACTTGAGGAATAAATACTTTGACCCTTTAAACCAATTTTAAACGAGTAAAAAGTGATTTGAGTGGGAGACATTAAAGAATATGTTGTTGTTGTTTTTTTTTTTTTTAGAACAAAAGATTTAACTTAAAACTGTATAATTTGGCCAACATATTTAATTAATAAAATAGATAAAATAAATATAAAAAAAAATTAAAAGTTAACCAACACAAAGGAAATAACTTATCTTTTGGGGAATCTAATTAAGTTAATTAAAAATTATAAAGTTAGAGTTAAATAACAAACAATAAATAATCACAATTAAATAATTAAAGAGTAAGAGAGAAATTTGATTTGGTCCTCTTTTTGGACCAAATTTATTGGAATTTTTGGGCTTAACCCAATTCCCGTTTTTGATATACAGCTGATGTATATCAGTGTATATCAACGTGTGCATAGGCTCTTTTCATGTATCTCTTGCTTCCGAACACCTATATTTCACCTTAGCCCTGTATTTTTGCGTTTTTGACCTGTATTTGCTGCCCTAAACCAGTATGTATATCAATGTATAAATATTGTATGCAGTAAATATACAACCCATTTTGGGGCTTTTCGGTGCCTAAAATCGATCCTTAACCCCTGTTCACCATTTCCCTTTACTCGAACTATGAAGAGGCCGACCCGAACATAAAGAAGGTTGGGTTTCAAAACCTAATATCAATGCAAGAGGAAGACGGAGTCTAGGTTGAACTCGACCGATAGTACATGTGAAAATAAATAAATAGGATTAGCATTCATGATTTATGAAGGAGACAAAGCAACAAAATAAACAAGTTAACACTCGCTTATCATCATTAATAAAACATCATTTAAGCAGCAATCCAAAGGGAAAATTGATGAGGACTTATTATTTTTTTCTAACACGAGTGATGAGCAGTAATGATACAAAATGAATGCAAGCTCATGTACGTGACATAGACAAAGATATCTTGCCTACAAAAATGGACATGCTTAAAAATGTAAGAAACAAGGAATATGCATCCATATGCCTTTCCAGGAGCAACAATAAAAAAAATAAAAATCATATCTTTGGGCTACTATAACACTTATCATGAATAATATTTCTAAATCATAATAATCACAAACAACGGAACTTTTAACTTCTTAAATTTTAAATTAGGATCAGTAAGTTCGGAGAATAAACATTTTATCACTTTTAAGAACTAGAGATTTGAATAAAAAATACACATGAATCAATAAGAAAGCAAGTTACTACACCAAATATCTCTAGTAAAAAAAGACATGTAACAAGACAGTAAAGCCACAATGATACCATGAATACAACCAACAATAAAGTGAGGCATAACGAGTCACTAATTAACAATTGAAGGCGGGAAGAAATTTGCTACTGGAGTAGTGACAAAACAGAACACACATCGTCTAAAAGGAAAGAACAAGGATATTACCTTTTCCGGTGCAGCGAACCGAGACGAAACGAGTGAGTTAGAGCGAACTATATCACCACTACTTCGAAAAACTCCAAGGATTCTGGCGAGTTTTTTTTTTTTTTCCAGCAACCCCCAAGGAAACCAGAAGAATAAATAGAATGTGTATTTCTTGTCTTAGCCTTTTAGCTTGTAATTTTTTTCACCTTGTTTCTCCTAATTGAAAAAACTATCTTAAATAGATGAGGAAAAGGCTGATCTAAGGGGGGAAAACGGATTGAAAAATTTTAATTTTGAAATTCAAATTCTTTTCTTTGTTCTCTCAAGTCAACAATGGAAGGGATGGGAAAAAGTTGATTTCCGTGAAAAAGGGGGGAAAGGAGATGTGAGGGTTTGACTAGGGTATGGGTTCTGCAGGGTAGTTGGGCGAGACTTCCGAATTTGCAGCGCAATTTGCTCGCTGAATTTCGGTGTTTGCGTGAAGAAGAAGAGTAACAGGGGCGGGTACTGTTTGTACGTATTGGGTTGTATGTATTGTTGTTGCTGCTGTATGTTGATTGAGTTGGGTTTCTTTGTGTTAAGATTGGGCTGGGAATGTTGTCATATATGGGAAAAATGGGCTGGACGAATTGGAAAACAAAAGAGGATTGCTGAAAAAAGAAAATGGGCTAGAAAAGTTGCTTGAATTGGTGGGCTGTTGATAGAGTTGTAATGGGCTGCTGAAACATGACAAATAAATGGCCCAATTTTTTATCTAAAAAAAAGAATTAAGGATAAGGTGAGAAGTGGCTAGCATTGCAATTACACAATAGCCAAATGAATTTCAATTGTAGCCAAATTGAATTTAATCGGTGAATTTGGTTGACATTTAAACAAGGCGAATTTCATAAATTAATTAACGAGCTTCTTAGTCCTAACGAAATAAAGTAATTAATTTGATTATAAAAATAATAATTAATTTAATTACAAACTAATTAACTCAAAATTATAACTATAACTTAAACTAAAGAAAATTAATAAAATATTTTAACTAAAATGTAAAATATTTTGACGATTTCCAAATATTTGTAAGGTAGCGTGATTGTAAAATGTACATATCTATTATAAAAAAAATAATTAAAAAAAATCATTAAAAGTGACAAAATTACCTTAAATACAACTTGAAAGTATTTTGAGTTTCACAAGATTTATTAATTCAAAATTGTGACCCTCACTATCAAAGTATTTAAAATATAAAATCTTTTCGAGACAATTTTCGAATAATCATAAAATATACTAATTATATACATAATTATGTAAAACGTATATATCATCTAAAAATTAAGAAAAGTGACAAAACTATTTAAAAATCTTGCAAACTATATTATTATTATTACTTTTATAAAACTAATTATTTTAAAACTATGGCCATAACTAAAATAACGTAACTTAAATAAAATGTGCTTTTCAAATCAACAAAATTAAATAAGACAAAATAATATAAAATACGAATAATTAAACTAATAAAATAAATAACTTATACTTTAAACCAAATTAATTTAATTGAATATAAAACAAACTCTTTTTGAGACGATTTTTGAATATTCATAAAATATAATAATTATATACATAATTGTGTAAAACATATATATTATCTAAAAATTATAAAATAAGACGAAACTAGTTAAAATAACTTGCAAACTATATTATTATTATTATTATTATTATTATTATTTATTTATTTATTTATTTTATTATTATTCTTTTTTTAGAAATTTTATAAAACTAATAATTTTAAATCGTTTGAAATTGGAGAAGCTCGAAATGATTAATTTATATTGTGGAGGGTCAAAATTGGGTGTCAACATGGAGTATTTAAGTCATTTATAGTATAGTAATTAATATATAATATGTAGTATTTAAGTGGAAGGTGGTGGGGCCCACTTATATAGTTTGATAAATATATTGGATATTAGTAGTGATTTATAGTATAGTAATTAATAATATATAATATGTAGTATTTAAGTGGAAGGTGGTGGAGCCCACTTATATATTTTATAAATATATTGGACATTAATAGTGATCTTATTGGCACAATGATAGTCATTCCTAGAGTCTTCTATAATATAGTAATATAGATAAATGTAAATAATATTTTCATTTAGAAGAAATACATAGGAGGCTATATGTCACGACCCGATTCCTCAAGTCATGATGACACCTACTATAACCTACCAGTAGGTAAGCCAACCCGTAACCCGGAACAACAAGTAATGGGTCTGAGGGTAGAAACTAAACAAGAGTAGGCAAATAACAATATAAACAGACGGAAGCAAACCAAAAACATATATACAAATAAAGATCCCTCCCAGAACCTGGAAGTCACTAGTACAGAGCTACTAACAAAATGAGTACAAGTCCCAAAAGTGGACAACAGAGACTGGACTGTCTCGAAAGGTAAAAAACAAGTCTATATATACAGATGAAGACTGAAATAGTATAAAACGTCGTGTGCTTACTCCCGTCTCCGGATCAGTCTGCTCCAAGCTCGATCAACGCTGGCTGCTAGTGCCCGGACCTGCATCACGAAATAGATGCAGAGCGTAGCATGAGTACCAAAACAACAGGTACCCAGTAGGTATCATAGGCCGACTGAACTTGAAAAGTAAAGGCAATATGAAAAGAAGGAATAACATAAACCGAAGTCAAGAACTAAAATCTAACTAACAAGGGAATGCACACGAGTGTACAAAGAACTAACTAAAGTAATGTATAAGCTAACTACACCTAACTGGGGCCCCATAAGCCCAGAAGGTACACTCGTGTGCAAGTTAAATAAAAACCCGAACGGACTCCCATAAGCCCGACGAGTACACAAAATAACTATAACTAAAGAGAATTGCATAAAAGAACCCAAGAACGAAGAACACGAATCAGAACCTCAACCCTAATTAGTAAAATTTGACAGTACGGAGGCCGGACCTCGAACCGGATGCTCACAAGAAATACCCAAGTAACCAATCACAAGTAACAAGTATAAGAGGCTGGAACTCTAACCGGATGCTCTATATAAGTATCTGGGAAATAGAGGTCGGACCTTAAACCGGATGCTCTATATAAGTAT
>NC_064293.1:48235003-48254900 GCF_019186545.1 Solanum stenotomum
CAAAAATGAGGGACTATTTTGAGCCTTTTCTCCAGAAAAATCGAAATAACAGAATGACTTGATCATTGAAGAAGTAGATATCTGTACACCAAATAGCAGAGAAATTTCAGAACAACGCCATGTTATTCATTGCTCTGATTTCCTCTCTCCTATTACATCTAATGACAGTCACTATGACTCTCACGCCACAGTACGATTACAATGTCACAGACAATCTTTTGCTGAATTGTGGCAGAGTATTGGAAGGCACAAAATTAGCAGCCCCCATTGAAGATATCGATGGCCGTCAATGGTATACAGATGCCCACTACCCAAATTTCCTACCTGTCAACTTTTCAAGAATATCCACAACAGCCACAGCTTTTGAACAAGACTCTTCGATCAATAGAGTTCCTTATATGACTGGCACCCGTATTATGCTATCTCAATTCACCTACACTTTCCGTGTTTCCCCTGGAGCCAAATTCCTCCGTCTCTATTTTTACCCCGCCGATTACTCTGGCTTCGATAAATCAGAATCTTTTTTTTCAGTCACTGCTAATCATTTTACCCTCTTGAGTAACTTCAGCGCTTTCTATACAGTCGCTGCAAGTACCAATTCTAGTAAAGCTGTTCGAAAAGAATTTGTCATTAATGTTAATGAATTTCAGATACTCAATATAACCTTTTCTCCCTCGCCAAACTCTTATGCTTTTGTTAATGGGATTGAGATAGTTTCCATGCCCACCAATCTTTACATCGGTGGAGATAATCGCATCAAATTGGTGGGCCAGAATGATCCTTGTTCCATCTATAACGACACTGCTCTTGAAACTTTGTACAGGCTGAACGTGGGAGGACATTCAATTGCTAGCACGGAGGATACAGGGATGTATCGTGTATGGGATTCAGATGAGGAATTTGTTGTTGTATATGGCTTTCAAACTTCTGAATTTGATGTCAACATCACTTACACTACTGAAACCCCGCCTTATGCTGCGCCCAGGATAGTTTACGTAACCTCTAGGACCATGGCCAATAACAGCCAGAGCCTGGATTGGATATTCCCTCTAGATTCTGGTTTCTATTATCTTTTCAGGCTCCATTTTTGTCAGAATCAGCCGGAAGTTAATGAAACAAACCACAGGGTTTTCGACATATACATCGGAAATCAAACGGCAGAAAAACAAGTTGATGTAGTTGGACTGAGTGGCGGCTGGGGAATCCCAACGTACAGAGACTACGTGGTGTATGTGAGAGACCCAGATGTCCGACTAAGCAAGGAAAAAGTGTGGCTTGAATTGCGACCTAACATGAAAACTAGAGCTGTGTATGATATTGCTATGTTAAATGGCTTGGAAATTTTCAAATTGAGCGATCCAAATGGAAATCTGGCCGTTCCATATCCTGAATTGGCCTTAGAAGGTTCGATCAAATCAGCACCACTCCCAAACAACAATAAGAAGAAAAGAATATCATGGCATATCATTGTTGCTATCATCGCAGGTGTGACTAGCGGTATTGTTGTTTTCTCAATCCTGGGTTTCTTAATTTCCCGACAACGACAAAATGGGGGAAAAGATTCTGGTACAAGTGTTCCCAAGTCATCATCACTACCATCCGATCTGTGCCGACACTTCTTAATTGCAGAGATAAAAAATGCAACAGACAATTTTGATCAAAAATTTGTGATTGGATATGGAGGATTTGGTAATGTTTATAAAGGGTACCTTGACAATGGTACAACCACAGTTGCAGTCAAGAGATTGAATCCTTCATCAAAGCAAGGGATTCGCGAGTTCCAAACAGAGATTGAGATGTTATCATCAAAACTAAGGCATCGACATCTAGTGTCCTTAATTGGTTATTGTGATGATAAGAATGAGATGATCTTGGTTTATGATTACATGGCTAATGGAACCCTCCGTGATCACTTGTACAACACTGACAATGCTCCTCTTCCATGGAAGAAACGCCTTGACATTTGCATTGGTGCAGCTAAAGGATTATATTACCTCCATTCAGGTAACTAATCAATAAAGTAATAAACATATCATGATCTAACTGGCACGATATATATTTTTTATTTGGTAAAAAATTATTGGGTTAGAATAGATCAAATAACGGGTCAAATACAATTTGCAGAACACAACTCAACCTCCGAAATTGGATTTTGTTTGTTCGAGTTGCATTTTGACATGTTTTGATTCAATAGTTTGATGGGTCATTTCGGGTTTTATGTCAAGCCAACAACCAATTTACAATCCAATTTGCTTAATTTTGAGCAAATTACTTAAGTTGATTTTGTTGCTATAGGTACCAAACATACGATCATTCACCGTGATGTCAAGTCAACTAACATCCTATTGGACGATAAATGGATTGCCAAGGTGTCTGATTTTGGGTTGTCCAAAGTAGGTTCAGTAGGTGGGACAGACACTACCCATGTTAGCACTGCAGTGAAAGGAAGTTTTGGGTACGTAGATCCTGAATACTACAAGCGCCAACGATTGACAGTAAAATCAGATGTTTATTCTTTTGGGGTGGCTCTGTTTGAAGTGTTATGTGGTAGGCCAGCAATAAATCCAAACTTGCCAAGTGGGCAAGTGAATTTGGCTGAATGGGCTTGTAGGAGTTGTGAAAAAAGAAATGTTGAACAAATAATTGATCCAAACTTGAAAGGACAAATAGCCCCAGAATGCTTAAGCAAGTTTGCAGAATTGGCATATCATTGTTTGAGGGAACAAGGGGTCGAAAGGCCATCAATGGGTGATGTTGTAAGAAGTTTAGAATTTGCATTACAGCTCCAAGAGGGTGCAGATAATGAGGTGGATGGATACGTATACCCTTCTTTTCCATTGATTATTAATGGTGATGCTAATGTAAGGACGAATGAAGATGAGATAAGTGAAGTTGAAAGAAAATTGACAAGCAATGGCATATCCATGTCGGTCAGTAGGAGTGCCAAAGTGAACAACGTTGCCATTTTCTCTGAGATTGTAAATCCATTGGGTCTATGAACTATTGAAATGTATGAGGCTTTTCAGGTTTAAGGTCCAATTCTTTGTATCATTTTTTTACAGGTTAAACTTGTAAAAGACAACTTACAGGAATCCATTGTATTAAGGCTAAACTTTTTTATTTGGATAAAATTAATGATGAAGTTTCCCTTAATTCTGTTTACAAATTTGATTTGAAAAAGAGGAAATACTCAATCGAAATTAATAGTCATTGCAAACATATATAAAGAAATACACAATTTGAACTCTATTGAGTATACATTTTGGCTAAGAAAATTTAAACTTCCAAGGATCTGAAGTAAAAAAAAAAATGGAAAGAGAGATTCTATTCACGTGAAATTATATAAAAAGCAAAATATAGAATCAATTATTTCTTTTCCTACCTAAAATAATTCAGAATTCTTATTTGACATGTCGTTGTCACTTGTACACAATAATACAAAGAGGAATTTGGAGGGATCCACAACTTCGTCACAAAATTATCAAGAAGAAATTAAAAGGTTAATGTCATATATAACAGAACATACTATCTTTTTTTCTTTTTTCGCTAATCATCTTTCGTACTTAACATAAAGTCGATCAAAATAAACAATATCCTCACTCAAGAGAAGGGGACTAGAGGTTACTATTCTCCCCTAATCATATTAACTAAGAGGACATTGCATACATCTCATATCATTGGTTAATAAATGCAAAATAGATACTTCCCTCTGTTCTCAATTACTTGTCTACTTTTGAATTGACATACTTATTAAGAAAATAATAATTGATTGAGTTTACCATTTTACCCCTATTAATTATGAAGTGGATGAATTAAAAATTCAAGATTTTCAAGAAGTTTTATCTTTTTTCAAAGTAATTAATTGAGTAAAAGTAAAAAAATTGTCTTTTCTTGATTTACCGGACCTGGATTGGGAATTCCCTCTAAACTCTGGCTTCTTCTATCTTTTCAGGCTCCATTTTTGTGAGATTCAGGTCATCTCCAACCCACCTCTATTTTGTTGAAAAGTGATTCAAAACAAAGTAGGAACACGTAAATTAGGACATGGATAGTTTGGTTGAATTGGTCTTCTGCATTCTGTTAGGTAGTTTCCTAGTGTTGCTGAAATAGTGTTTTAGTGGGTTATAGGACCTATATTTTAGGATTAGTTATTTATCACTTAGCCTATATATCTGTTTTATTTAGAAAAATATTATTTTGACTGGTTTAAGAGTCGCCACTTAATTTTTAAGAAAAATTAAGAAAACTTATTTTTCAAAAGATTAAAACAGTAAATCTAATGAAAAATATTTAAAAAGGGTTCGAGGTTCTTATTAGCATTTCGGGAAGGGTTTGAAAGCACCTGAAATGCCCGCTAACACGCGGTTATCCAACAATTGATTATTTGGCTAAAATAATTTAACTTAATTTAAATTGCAAAATTTGAGTTGTTTTATAGTTAGAACTATTTTAAAGGGGAAAAGGGAAGTACTTAAATATTATCTAAGTCAGCTAATTTTGCAATAAAATGTTCTTTTAAGTCTTGTTAAGCAATGACTGATTCAGTTAAATTATTAAGTCAAAATAGGCGTCTTCCGGGGATTTGAACTTTTCGACCCTAAGATTAACAACAAATACTAGCAAGCCAAACAAACACAGTAAAGTAAAGAGGGAAAGAAGGTTGGAGCCAAATCGGGTTTCTGTTCGCCTGGACCAGTATTTGGGCCCATTTTCGTTTTGGGCCTTTGGCCCATTTGAGTCACCTGCACCTGTCCTAGTCTAACATGAGATAAATATTTTTCTTTTGGACCTTAAGCCCAATTTCTCCACCTGTCCTAGGAACTAACAAGTAATAGTAAGCAAAATGGCAAGGGCTTAGGCCCAATAATAACAAAATACAATTCCGAATAAATAAAGGTAGGCTTTGGCCCAATCTTTTTCAACTCCCGATTTGCTCCGCTTTTCTTTCAATTTCAAGACCTGTTCGTCGATTTTACTATCTAGCTGACTCGGATAAAAGGGGATATGGGCCTCCGTGGCCCAAAGGAAAATGCGAGGATAGAGTCCGTGAGGACCCGGACAAATTTCACATGCAAACACGAAAATGAGAATCAATAAGTAAGAGTTATGAATAATATAAGAAAATTTGTTATATTCTAATATTTACTACACTACCATATATTACACTACTATATTCTAAAATCCATATACTACCGTATTATAAGACTACCGTATTTTAATATTTATTATACTCCCAAATTCTAAAAAAAATATATGTGCTACCGTATTTTATTGTTTATTAAACTACCATATTCTAAATTTATATACTACCGTGCTCTAATATTTATATACAACCATATTTTATTATTTATTATACTACCATATCCTAAATTTATATACTGCTCTATTATGAATTTATATACTACCGTGTCCTTAAATTTATACACTACCATATTCTATTATTTGTTACTACCGTATTTTAATATTTTACATACCACCATAGTTTAATATTTATTATACTCTCATATGCTAATATTTATCTACTACATTCTAGAATTTACATACTACCAACTCTTTTAAAGGAGCAAAATCATATCACGTGCGATCAAAGCAAGAATGTAAACCGGAGACCGTAGGTGCAAACGCTATGCAAATTATGATCAAATCAAATTTTATATTTATATTTTTTTTAGTCTCTGCCAATTTCCAATTCCATGTATATTCTCATATTGACAAGTTATTTAAAGAACTATTAAAACTTATAGGCAGCAAACAGAGCCATAGGAATTTATCCTTGGAATAAAAAAAAAATCAGCATGTCACATAATGAAAGGTTAACCACAAAAAAAAAACCATGCTTGCAAATGACCTTGCAAATCCGACTCTAACAAAGACAAAATTTGGAAACTAAAGTAAGAAATTCAGATTTTCCGCTTTCACTCAATTGACAAACGGTAATCAATTTTAAACAAGAAATATTATGTGAAACATGGTGGAGACTTGAACCAAAGATCATTCTAGGCAGTGAAATTACCAAATCCCAAGACAACATAGATGAAGGAAAGGTGAAACAACCAAATATTATTATATCCAAATACATACATGAAAATGATTTTTTGGCATGCTTTGCAAAGGGTAAAAAAAATAAAAAAATAAAAATCTAATAAGAGGTCATCAAGGAAAAAGGAGACAGAGCAAACCAATACCAAAATAAAATAAAGTATTCAAGCAGTTGAGATGACCATCTCGTCTACTCACGCTACTTACTTCCAACGAATCGAAACCACCACATAGCTAGACATAAACACTAGCAAAAACAAACAACTATCATAATTCGTAGTGACATTATGAGAAAAAAAACAGTGGCATGAGCCGATATTAACAAGGAGAAAAAGAGGTTCGAGACGGAGAGGAATCATCAAGCCTTCCAGAAAATAAACACAAACAGCAACATTTGAATAGCTAAACAAGTTCCATCACTAATTCACAGTCGACACTAAATCGAAAACGATAAGAATATTCCAACGCTTAGGAGACTTGCAATAACTAACAAATAAATAGCTAACACATTAAGAAAGTGGAAAAGGTTGAACTGAGATAAGATTTACCTTTGTGAACGCCGCAAACTGAGACCGAGACGAGCAAAGAAGTAACTTTCCACGACCACAACGAGATTCCTACTCACACTAGTTGCCTCCTCTGGTTCCTAGGAGTATATTTGGTATGTATTTTAACTATTTTTTGCTTATTTTGTTCTAGATATTTTCGCTCAACAAAATAATCCAAAACCCCAAAAAAAATCCCCCTTTACAAATGAACATAAGAGATGTTATATAGGGAGGAATTAGGGTAGATTTTGAGGGGGGAAAGGAATAAAAATCGGATTCAAAAGGCCAAAATTTGAAATTCAAAACTTCAAAACCTTTCACCCTTTCGGCTAAACACCTTGTCTTTGAGGTTTTGACTCATTCCGAAAGGGGAAAGGAGGACAGAGGCATGCCTGCTGTACGATTTTCTGGGCTGCTGGCTCATTTTCGCAGGGGAGAAGAAGAACAGTGTAGAGGTGGGGTCGGTTTGTGTTGGATTGTTGTTGTATGTTGTGCGTTGGTGAAAGGGTATTGTACGTAGTTGGTATATTATTGTTGAATAGTGGGCTGAGAATTGAATAACAGGGAAATGGGCCGAAAATAAGAGGGAGTGGGGTCTGGAAATTGAAGGAAGAGGGGTTGAGAATTGAATTGAGTTGCTGAATTAAGCAAAATGGGCCTGGAATGGTTTAAGGAAAGAGGCCCAAAATTGGTCTTTTAATTGGTTGGAATAAATTGATAAAGAATAGATCCCTAAATAATTTTCAATCGTAACCAAATCAAATTCAATCGATGAATTTGGTCAAAACTTAAACAAGATGAATTAATATAAATTAATTATGAGCTTCTTATTTTTTAAACAAAATAAAATAATTAACTTAAGTATAAACTAATTAACTCGAAATATAAGCTATTAATTAATTTAAACCAAATAGCCAAATATTTAAATAAAACTAAAATCCTTTTGAGACAATTTTGAACATTCGTAAAATATACTAATTAGACACATAATTATATAATAATTAACTTAATTATAAACTAACTAATTAACTCAAAATTGTAAACTATTAGATAACTAAACAGACTAACCAAATATCTAGTTAAACAAAATCTTTTTGAGACGATTTTCCGATATTTATAAAATACACTAATTATATACATAATTGTATAAAAGACATATTATTATTTAAAAATTATAACAAGTGACAAACTATTTGAAACAACTGCAAATTATTCTATTATAATTTATTTTTTTTGAAATTTCTAAAATTAATTACTTTAAATCATTTGAAAATTAAGAAGCTCGAGATTAATTATTATCGGGGAGGGTCAAAATTAGGTGTCAACAATATCATGTGGGCGTATTTTGTTATTTTGTGACTTCCAATTAATCAGAAATTAAAAGTAATCATAGTTTTCCTTCTCTTTTTTATGGGTTAATACCTCAGATGGTCACTTAACTATCCAGTCTTTTCTCAGAAAGTCACTCACATGGTGACTTTTTAGTGAAAATTAAAAGTTTAGTGACTTTCTGAGGCAAAAGTGGATAGTTGAGTGACCATCTGAGGTATTAACCCCTTTTTATTATTTCCAGATTTTTCTGTACTTTTTCTCCAACATATTTTACTTTCTATTCTCTGTACTTGGAGAGTAAAATAAAGAATGGGCACTCCATATCACTCTCTATTCTTCATATTTAGAGAGTTGAATAGTAGTTCTCAAAATTTGAAAAATTACTATTCACACTCTCTTTGGATAGACTAGTGAAATTCCATTCATACTACTGCTACCCTATGGAGAAGATTTTTAAGCAGAAGGAAACAAATTAATCACATCAAGAATAAATATCTTTCCTAATTCAATTGCGACTTAATAGTGCAAAAACACAAAAACTTTGACTAGTCATCCGGATAAAAGAAAAAACAAATTAATAAAGGGGTGGAATTATTAATTAACTGTACAAACAAATTGTATTTCTTTTCCTAGAAATTCAGGATTATTATTTGTTATTTATACGAGGGATCCACAACCTTTTTTTACAGAATTATTATTAACAAAACAAAAGGTTAACGTCCTATGAGAACATACATTTCATATGTCAGGCAAAAGTAGATATTACTCTTATCGTCTTTTTTAAAATTAGATGATCTAAAATATTTGTCATTTTAGAAATTCAAAACACAATTGAGTATATTCTTTCCATTTTGTCTTTAGTAATAATTATTTTTGGAAATACTAAATATTCAAATTAACTTTTTTATAAGGATGTGATAGTTAAAGCACATACTTTCTGAGTCTCATATTAGTTAATCACATTCCGTTTTACATGATGCTTAAAAAATCATAAATAAGATGATCAATTTTACTAATTTATCCTTCATTCATATTAATGCACATCAAGATCATTTATGAAAAATATGTTTAATACTCTTTGTCCCTTTGTACTCGTCCAACTTTGCTTTTTTACTTGTTTTGACAAATCAAGAAAAGAATTTATATTTTTTTTTACCTATTATACTCTCAAATTATTTAGAGAGTTAATGTTCTTGAAAAAATCTAGAACTTCTTTAATGAGTAAATTGATTGTGGAATTTTATCCGTTAATAGGAATAAAATGATAAATTCACTATGTCAATTATTATTTTCTTAATAGGTATACTAAGTCAAAAATAAACAAGTAAATAGGGACAAAGAGAGTAACATAGAGCATATGAATAGTATCATTGAAATAGATACAACGTTATTAATGAACTTTTGGAATTTCTAAGCTAGCGTTAGGCCCCAATTTCTCAATGGTAAATTAAATCTGAGTGAAGTTCACCATGTGTTTGGCCTCAATTTTTCTCAAAAATATTTACTATTAAATATGATTTTTACCCATAAGTTTTAAAAATTATTCCTATTAAAAATGCCCATAAATTTGTAATATCATTTTATAATGAATATGTTCTATTAAAAAATAACCTTATAACTAATATAATTGTTAACAATCAACAATAACAAAATAACAATATAGGCAAAACAATACATTAGTCGCCAATTCAAACTTGTCATTGATTCAGTTATAATTATAACCCATTAAACACAAATTGTTCCTTTTTCTTAAATTTTCACTCAAATTAGAACTCAAACTTTTCTGGAGTTACAATTATTAGTTGGAATTAATAAATAATGGATATTTTTTTTTATAAAATATAAACGTTTGACGTAATTTTTGAATTTTTAAAATCCCCAAATATTAGAACTTGGCCCAAATACTAATTTTTTCTAGTATTTGAGAACTTGAGATACTTGACAAATATATTTGCCAAGTTATATGACCAAATATCACTTTCCAAGTTTTTCCCAAGTATTCTTGGGACCAAACGATTCTTAAATTTGTTTAGGCTTCCAAAGAGTATTAACTGTAAGGGTAAAATAAAATTCGGGATATATATATATATATTTTTTTAAATGATCAATTAATATGGAACTAAGACTTGTAAACAAAATAATGTGACAAATAATGTGGTTGGGAAGGAAAGTATATTTTTTCCCACCTCATTTTTCCGTTGATGTTGAAAAGTCTTTGGTCAATTTACAAAGAATCATCCGAATTCCAAAGAAAATAACCCAAAACCTTTCCTTTCAAGTATGTCGACTATTGCTCCAGTGGAACGTAACAAAGATTATGAAAATGAAAGGCAGCATCCATGGCCTACAAGAAAAAGATGCACACCCCCAATTAACAAGTTTTCCTCTACCATTTCTATTGCTTTGTGTATTTTCTTGGGTACATATATGGTCCCCTTCTTTAGTGCAATAATCTAATAGTCTTAATAAGCTATTTTGGTGCACTTATAATAAGTTATTTTGGTATTTATTTTTTGTACAAAACTTAAATAAAATGATGTCGGTTTTTAATACAGAAAATTACAAATGACTTGATCGTCAAACGGCTACTATATATATCTGCACAACAAATAGCACATACATAGTTTTTCAGGACAACGCCATGTTAGCCATTGCTCTAATTTCCTATTTCTTCTCACGACTCATAACGGCCACTATTTCGTATAATGCCAGAGTCTATGTCTTGCTCAACTGTGGCGCACCATCAGCCACCATCGATGAAACTGATGACCGTCAATGGGATACTGATACCTACTTCCCAAATTTCTTACCTTCCAACTTCTCAAGCATATCCACAACAGCCACACCATCCGAAAAGCATCCTTCAGTCAATAGAGTTCCTTATACGACTGGTGCTTGTATCATGAAATCTCGATTCACTTACACTTTCCGTGTTTCCCCTGGCGCCAAATTCCTCCGTCTCTATTTTTACCCCGCCAATTACTCCGGCTTCAACAAAGCTGAATCTTTTTTCTCCGTCACAGCTAATCATTTAACCCTCTTGAGTAACTTCAGCGCTCTCGCTGTAGTTACCGATTCTAGTAAAGCTCTTTGAAAAGAATTTGTCATTAATGTTGATGAAACTCAGATTCTTAATGTGACCTTTTCTCCCTCGCCAAACTCTTATGCTTTTGTTAATGGGATTGAGATACTTTCCATGCCTACCAATCTCTACATCCGTGGAGACCATCGCATTGAATTGGTGGGCCAGAATGATTTTTATTACATAGATAACAGCACTGCTCTTGAAACTTTGTACAGGCTTAACGTGGGAGGCAAATCAGTTGGTAGCACAGAGGAATGGAGGATACAGGGATGTATCGTGTATGGGATTCAGATGATGCATTTGTTGTTGGATATGGCTATCAAACTTGGTATTATGATGATGCCAAAATCACTTACACTCCTGAAACCCCGCCTTATACTACGCCAAACATAGTTTACACAATCACTAGGACCGGGGCCAATAACAGAGAGAGCCTAGATTGGGAATTCCCTCTAAACTCTGGTTTCTATTACCTTTTCAGGCTCCATTTTTGTGAGATTCAGCCGGAAGTTAAGGGAGTGAACCACAGATTTTTTGACATATACATTGGAAACCAAATGGCAGAGCGAGCAGCGGAAGTAGTTGAATGGAGTGGCGGCTGGAGATTCCCGGTTTACAGAGACTACGTGGTGCATGTGACTAACCCAGACGGCCGACGAAACAAGCAAAATATTACGCTTGAATTGAGTCCTAACATGAAAACAAAAGCTGTGTATGCTAATGGTACCTTAGAATCATCGCATTCAAGTGCTATCTTAAATGGCTTAGAAATTTTCAAATTGGGTGATGCAAATGGGAGTCTGGCTCCGTCAATTCATGAATTGCCCTCAAAAGCAAACGGAAATCCGGCCGCCTTGACTCCTGAATTTTCCTCAGAAGCTCCGATCGCTTCATTAGCTTTTCCTAACAACAAGAAGAAAAGCATATCATGGCATATCATTGTTGCTATCATCACAGGTGTGACTAGCGGTATTGCTTTTTTCTCGATTCTGGGTTTCTTAATTTCCCGACGACGAAATGGGGGAAAAGATTCTGGTACAAGTGTTACCAAGTCATCATCACCACCATCCGATCTGTGCCGACACTTTTTAATTGCAGAGATAAAAAACGCTACCGACAATTTTGATGAAAAATTTGTGATTGGATATGGAGGTTTTGGTAATGTTTATAAAGGGTACCTTGACAATGGTACAACCACAGTTGCAGTCAAGAGATCGAATCCTTCATCAAAGCAAGGGGTTCGCGAGTTCCAAACAGAGATTGAGATGTTATCATCAAAGCTAAGGCATCGACATCTAGTGTCCTTAATTGGTTATTGTGATGATAAGAATGAGATGATCTTGGTTTATGATTACATGGCTAATGGAACTCTTCGTGATCACTTGTACAATACTCGCAATGCTCCTCTTCCATGGAAGAAACGCCTTGACATTTGCATTGGTGCAGCTAAAGGATTATATTACCTTCATTCAGGTAAGTAATCAATAAATTGATAAACATGTCATGACTGCATTGCTGTTATAGGCAATTTACAATTAAGATCGTTTAAATTTGAGTGAATTGCTTAAAAGTGAGTTCATTTTGCTGTTATAGGTACCAAACATATGATCATTCATCGAGATGTCAAGTCAACTAACATCCTATTGGACGATAAATGGGTCGCCAAGGTGTCCGATTTTGGATTGTCCAAAGTAGGTTCAGTAGGTGGGACAGATATTACCCATGTTAGCACTGCAGTGAAAGGAAGTTTTGGGTATGTAGATCCTGAATACTACAAGCGTCAACGATTGACAGTAAAATCAGATGTTTATTCTTTTGGGGTGGTTCTGTTTGAAGTGTTATGCGGTAGGCCAGCAATAAATCCAAACTTGCCAAGTGGGCAAGTGAATTTGGCTGAATGGGCTTGTAGGAGTTGTAAAAAGAGAGAACTTGAAGAAATAATTGATCCTAACTTGAAAGGACAAATAGCCCCAGAATGCTTAAGGAAGTTTGCAGAATTGGCATATCATTGTTTGAGAAAAGAAGGGGCTCAAAGGCCATCAATGGGTGATGTTGTAAAACTTTAGAATTTGCATTACAGCTTCAAGAGGGTGCAGATCATGAGGTGGAAGGGTCCTCTTTTCCGTTGATTATTAATGGTGATGCTATGAATGAAGATGAAATATTCTCAGATTTAAGTGAAATTGAAAGAAAGTTGGCAAGCAATGGTATATCCATGTCCATCAGTAGAAGTGCCAAATTGAACAACGTTGCCATTTTCTCTGAGATTGTAAATCCGTTGGGTCGATGAGGCTTTTCAGGCTTAAGGTCCAACTCTTTGTATCATTTTTTTTTTACCTGTTAAACTTGTAAAAGACAACTTACAGGAAGCCATTATATTAAGGCTAAACCTTTTTATTTGGATAAAAATTAATGATGAAGTTTCACTTAATTCTATTTACAAATTTGATTTGAAAAAGAGGAAATACTCGATAGAAATTAATATAATCATTGCATCTTAAAAAACATATACAAAGAAATACATAATTTGAACTTCCAAGGATCTGAAGAAAAGAAAAACGCAAACAAGATTCCATTGACGTGAAATTATATAGAATCAAATATTTCTTTTCCTACCTAAAATAATTTAGAATTCTTATTTAACATATCGGCAGTCACCCAGTGTACACAATGGGCCCGTTTGGCCAAAGATTTCCCAAATAATATTTGGGAAAAAATTTGGCAAATAGTGTTTGTCCATACAATTTGTCATTATTTGGCAAATATTTTTGGCAAATTCCCAAATACTAGTTTTTTCTAGTATTTGGGTCAAATCTCATTATTTGGGATCTTTTGAAAATCGAAATTTTACACCAAACTTTTATCTTTTACAAAAACACCCTCTATAATAGTTGTTTGCATTGTATTACATAATTTTTTACGTGAACACCAAAGTAGTGATGAAATATTCAGTGAATATGAAAGTGATGATATGGTTGTTGATGAAAATGATGAGCAATCGGCTCAGGGTAACAAAGTCACGTGTTTTATCTACTTCACAATGTATGGAATGATGCTTGTAGCACTCACTCCAAACTACCACATTGCTCGGACACTACTTGTTATTTGTTGCAATGAAGATCCAATTGACTTGTAATACAAACTTATGGTTAGTTTTGATAATTTTTAAAACTTATGGGTATAAATCATATTTTCTAAAAAAGTGAAATATATTTCCCAAATACTATGACCAAACACATGGTAAAATTTCACTCAAATTTTCACCCAAATTATATTTGCCAAGAATATTTGGAAATCTATGGCCAAACGCTAGCTAAGAATTTGAAGGGATCCACAACTTCATCACAAAATTATCAAGAAGAATTTAAGAAGTTATGTTCATACACTTCAATATAATAGTGGTAAAATAAATTATATTCTCACTTGAGAGAAGTACAGATAAGGGGGACCATTCTTATATTAATAACTAAGGGTCGTTTGGTACAAACATTGATAACATAGGGATTATTTTTTGTCAAGTGTTTGGTTCATTACTTTCTACTTAGTTTTGTGTTTAATTTAAAACTCTACAAAAGATTTGTTTTCTATTATATCCTTGTGTTATTTTGAAATTGTTTATTTCACGTAATTAGCTGGTCAAGGTAGATAACTCCCGAACAATATTAGTATTTTTTTGTAGGATTATCTATTCCATTTAATTGTTATTAATTTTAAGGTTTGATGTACCACTAAGTAGATCCTTGATGGCACAGTGTATTTCTAATTTTTTGTTGGTTAAATATATCTTAAACTTAACGTAGATTTAAGACTACTTAAATTGTTCAATACCTAAACCTTATTTTAAAAAAAAAATAAAAATAGTTCAAGTGGTTGATCAACAAACTACTTGAATAGAAAAAATTCAAAAAAATGGAGAAAAAAATATTAGTCAAATCATTAAATTACACTAAATAGATTTGGAGAATTAAAAGAACATTTATAACCATTCCAATATAAATAAAAAGGAAATTAAATTACAAAAGAAATTTAGGAAAAGAAATAAGGGGATAATTTAGTCATTTAGGGGTCTTATCCAAGATTTATTAAACCTTGGATTAGTTATCCCTCCATTTTCTAGGAATAAGATAAGACTATATATGATGGATAAACAATCCATGAATTAAATTAAATAAAGTAACCAAACAATGTATTAGATGAATTAAATTTTAATCCATAAAACTTCGAAACAAACGGTCCATTTATTGATGGGCAAACGAGTGAGATTGAACCCGCGCGTGATGGATTCACAATCCACTTGGTTACATCCGCCCCTACCCCGGTTGAAGAATCATATTGCCTACTTCTCTAGTGGAATTATTGAGATGGAACATAACAAAGACGAGTTAATATCTTAAAAGGTCACTGAACTATAGAAAATTATCTAACAAAGTCATTGAACTTTTTTTTATATCAATAAAATCACTAAACTTAAGACTTTTATCTTTAAAAATCACCAATGTACATTTTTTATTAAAACAAATTTTAGATGACAAATTAAATTATCTTTTATGTCATATAATTATAATTATGAACTCCACAAATTAAAAAAATCATAAAATCTATTAATTTCGAAAGGATAAGTCTCTAACTCTATGAGACCAGAAAGGAACGATAAATCTGATCCCATAATACACAGTATGCTTGGCATCAATTAGCTGCCCGAGTAAATAGGATCAGCCACTGCATATATAATAATTAATAATAAACAACAAAGTTGAAAATTCGGCCGATGCGTTCAAACTGATGGCATAGAGCGAGAGAGGAAAAAAAATGGGTATAAAAATAAATAGATTTTATAATTTTTGTATGGGTAGAGTCCATGATTACATGACATAAAAATAATTTGATTTGCCATTTAAAATTTATTTTATTGATAAATATAATTGAGTGATTTTCTAAAATAAAAGCCTTAAGTTGAGTGATTTTATTGAAACAAAACAAAGTTCAATGATTTTGCTAGATAATTTCTCATAGTTCAGTGACCTTTTAAGATATTAACTCTAACAAAGACTATGAAAAGAAACGCATCAGCTTTATTAGTACGAAAAATCGTTTGCATGTGCTACAGAAAAACAATAGACACCCTAATTAACAAGTCTTCTTTACCTTTATATTTCAGTTTCATTTTTCTATTTTATATTTTCCTAGGTACATAGATATGTGGTCTCCATTTTCAGTGCAATAATTCCTAATCTTTGCAACTTTAATTTCTTTGTCATTATTTGACTAGGCCAACTCTTGGGTCACTGAATTTTCAGTCCTTCAAAATCAGTTAACCATTTAATTAAGAGTTAAACTAATATTCATCATCAACTCTTTAAGATTTTCTTTAAACAAATATATAATTTTAAAAGCTATTTTAATTAAATGTTGTCACTCTTTTAGTATTTAAATTTTAAATATGAAATTTAGTATTCCCTTTATTTCATATTAACTGAATTTTTGGAGCTTTTTTAATTATTCAGAATAATTAAGTTGTTAAAAGTTAAAAATGAATGTTTGAAATCTTTATCATATTTTTCCTTTCCTTTAATGAAGTTTGATATATTCTATGAGACATATTGCACTAATTATAAAGTTACAGTTATGAAGGACATATAATAGTGTAAATTATTTCCTTAAATATTTTCTTAATAAGTATGCATTATCTCATAAATTCAATTTATATGGAATAGAGAGAGTAGCATACAAGGCAATTTGAACACTACATTTATTTATTCATAGATATTTACTTAGGATTATGACCCTATTTACCGAATTTTTTTGACCACCTACTTTGAATTACTTAAAATGCTAAAGGAAAAAAAAAACTTAAAAGATGATCAATTTTGAGGACAAATGACCCCATATTTATGAACTCGTCCTGTTTTAATTTACCCAATTTCAACTTAATCGGCTCATTTTGACAATATAAAAATGTTGGCAAATACAAAATAGTGAAAAAATAGTTACACTATTCATACTGCCCTACGGAGAAGAAAACAAATCACATCAAGAAAAGAAAAAACATGAAAATGAAAATAAGGACCAATAATGCAGATGAATTTAAGAATTTGTTGTACTTTTTCTCTTTGCACAAACCTTGAACTTTACAGAAACTCGGAAAAATGACTCGATTTTTTGGCAATTGTGCAGTATATATATATATATATATATAAAATTGTTGATATCTGCAAACCAAATGCAGAAATTTTCGAAACGAGGACAGGTTAGCCATGGCTCTGATTTCGTTTCTCCTATTACATCTCATGACAGTCACTATTATGGCTATCACGCCAGACTCTTTCTTGCTAAGTTGTGGCGCACCACAGATGAATCCGATGGCCGTCAATGGTATACTGATACCGACTACCCAAATGATCTCTTGCCTTCGAATTTTTTAAACATATCCTCAACAGCCACAGTTTCTGACACTTCAGTCACTAGAGTCCCTTATATGAACGCCCGAATTTTTCAATCTCCCTTCACATACACTATACTTGTTTCCCTGGCACCAAATTCCTCCGTCTCCATTTTTATCCCTCCTCCTACCTTGACATCACAAAATCTGAATCCTTTTTCTCTGTCACAGCTAATCATATTATCCTCTTGAGTAACTTCAGCGCTTTCGATGCAACTACCAATTCTAGTAAAACTCTTCGAAAAGAATTTGTCATTAATGTTAATGGAACGCAGATTCTTAGTGTAACCTTTTCTCCCGTGACAAATTCATATGCTTTTGTTAATGGGATTGAGATAGTTTCCGTGCCAACTGATCTTTACATCCATGGAGACATCAAGTTGGCTGGGCATACTAATCCATTTTACATCAATAACAGCACTGCTCTTGAAACTTTGTACAGGCTGAACGTGGGAGGCAATTCAGTTGCAAGCACAGAGGATACAGGGATGTATCGTGTATGGGATTCAGATGATGCATTTGTTGTTGGATTCGGCTTTCAAACTCCTTATTTTGATGATGCCAACATCACTTACACTCCTAAAACCCCGCCTTATACTGCACCGACCATAGTTTACACAACCTCTAGGACTATGGCCAATCACAGCCAGAGACTGGATTGGGAATTCCCTCTAAAATCTGGCTTCTATTATCTTTTCAGGCTACATTTTTGTGAGATTCAGCCGGATGTTAAAGAAATAAACAATCGAAGTTTTTCCATTTCTATCGGAAACCAAATGGCCGAGCGAGAGGCCGATGTAATACAATGGAGTGGAGGCAGGAGAATGCCAGTGTTCAAAGACTATGTGGCTAATGTTAGAAACCAAGATGGTGGACGAAACAAGCAAAACGTCTCAATTGATTTGAGTCCTAACCCGAATTCTGCGTATCAAAATGTTATCTTAAATGGTTTAGAAATTTTCAAATTGAGTGATCCAAATGAAAACCTCTTTAAAGGTCCGATTGAATCACCACCAAACAACAACAACAAGAAAAGAATATCATGGCATATCATTGTTGCTATCATCTTAGGTGTGACTAGCGCTATTGCTGTTTTCTCAATTCTGGGTTTCTTAATTTCCCGACGACGACAAAAAGATTCTGGTACAAGTGTTCCCAAGTCATCATCACTACCATCCGATCTGTGCCGAATCTTTTTAATAGCAGACATAAAAAATGCAACAGACAATTTTGATGATAAATTTGTGATTGGATATGGAGGATTTGGTAATGTTTATAAAGGGTACCTCGACAATGGTACAACCACAGTTGCAGTCAAGAGATCGAATCCTTCATCAAAGTAAGGGGTTCACGAGTTCCAAACAGAGATTGAGATGTTATCATCAAAGCTAAGACATTGACATCTAGTGTCCTTAATTGGTTATTGTGATGATGAGAATGAGATGATCTTAGTTTATGATTACATGGCTAATGGAACCCTCCGTGATCAATTGTACAACACCGAGAATACTCCTCTTCCATGGAAGAAATGCCTTGACATTTGTATTGGTGCAGCTAAAGGATTATATTATCTCCATTCAGGTAAGTAGTCAAGCATGTCATGATCTAACTCACTGATTATTTGTTTGGTAAAAAAGTATTGAGTCAGAATAGATCAAATAACGTGTCAAATACAATTTGGAGAACATGACTCAACCTCCCAAATTGGATTTTGTTTGTTCGAGTTGCATTTTGACATGTTATGTTACACTATTTGACATGCTTTGATTCAATAGTTTGATGGGTCATTTCGGGGTTTATGTCAAGCCAACAACCAATTTACAAGGGCGGCTCAACGTACTTGGAGGCCTAAAGCGAAATTTCAATTAAAGGTCTAAAATCTTTTAGCTAGCAACAGGAAGAATGCATCTCCTAGATGTCTTATGAAGATAGACTTGAAGAAAGCATATGACATGGTCAGTTGGGAGTTTCTGGAGGAAGTACTCACTGCTTTTGGGTTTCCTGGACAATTTATTCAATGGATTATGTTGGGAGTCACTACCACCATGTTTTTAGTTAGAGTAAAGGGGGGTAACCATGGTTTTTTTGCTGGAAAGAGAGGGCTGAGGCAAGGTGACCCTGTATCTCCTCTATTGTTTGTACTTGTGATGGAGTACCTGTCTAGAACTCTTCATACTATGAGTCAATTGCCGAACTTTAAATATCACCCAATGTGCAAGAAGCTGCAACTCACCCACCTAATATTTGCTGATGATCTAATGATTTTTTGCAAAGGTAATGTGATCTCAGTAAATAGAGTAATGGAAGCATTAGCGCACTTTAGTGCAGTCACTGGTCTGGAGGCTAATTTGGAGAAATCAACTGTGTATTTAGCTGGAGTTGATGAGGATACAAAAAGCAGAATCATTGCAAGAACTGGATTTTTAGAGGGTGCTTTTCCCATGAAGTATCTAG
>NC_064293.1:48260219-48268896 GCF_019186545.1 Solanum stenotomum
AGGACAATACCCAATATGTTCTTTTATGTCTTTTTAGTATTGTTTAAGTTGTGTACGGGATTAGTCCCGAATTTTGTACTCTAAGGTATTAGATGGTTTGAGACATCATGTATAAAGTCTAGAAAGTCTTCCGCTTGCTATTTTTTTTTTTTTTTTATGCAATGTTTTCTTGGTAAAGAAAGTTTTAAATTCCTTATGGTTTTAGTGTCTATGCGATGAATGAATGCTAAGAGGCTTGTAT
Source organism: Solanum stenotomum (assembly GCF_019186545.1). Lineage (NCBI taxonomy): Eukaryota > Viridiplantae > Streptophyta > Magnoliopsida > Solanales > Solanaceae > Solanum > Solanum stenotomum. The sequence goes on from NC_064293.1 coordinate 48,260,461, forward strand.
TAGACCTCTTCGAGGTCGAGTACGCCGGTTACGACTAGGGGGTGCTTCCGGGTCGTGACACCACTACTGATTTTTTACTCTCATCAGATATGATCATTAAATATGCTTGATTTACTGATGGAAGTGGGCTCATCAATAAGATCTGAGATCTTGCTTGTAAGTAAAAGTCATTTAACCCAATAAGAAACTGAAATAATTTGAGTTTTTGCAGATGTACTACATACTCTTTGGATCTGTCACATTCACAAGACAAGGTAGGTACCACAACCTCAAATTCTGCTCACATCCCTTTTCAATCTTGAGACGTAAACAGATACAGAACTTGTTCCATGAGTTATAGTGGTAACATTTTGATGCAAATTGAAGGTGCTTGACCCATCTATCTTGTTAAACCCTTCATATAGATCCTCCCAGACATTTTTAGCACATGATGCTTCCAAAAAGCTCTTTCTCTACAGAATTCATGATCCAAGATAATACAACAACATTTACCCTTTCCCAAATGCCTTCTAATCCTAGAAATTTATCTTTTGGACATGATCCATCCACTAACCCCATTTTGTTTCTTCCTAACAGGGCTACCTTCATTGATTTATACCACATAGAATAATTTTTAGCACCAGTTAATTGAAAAGAAATGATCTGATTTCCACTTACATCAGACGAGTAGAGAAACAAGGGGTGATTGTAATCAATTGCTGAAGTTGGATTTTTAGTTCCTAAACTTGATTCTGCATTTGGGCCAAAAACTATTGTAGCATTTTTGTACTGTTCATCATTGCGTTTCCTTGCACAATTGCGATCAACTTAGCGGAATTGTTGATTGACTTAGTCAACTAGGAATACCAGTTGATAAGGCTCTGATACCATGAAATTATTTATGAACAGGGGAAAGAAGAAGAAGAAGCAGAAGAAAAAGAATTAGAAGAAGAAGAATAGAGAGAAGAAAGAGGAGAAGAATACCTTGTTATTTAATCTTGTTGTAGTTACATTGTAGATCTTCTCTTTATAGTAGTTATGATATCTAATCACACTTAGCTATCCTAACTGACTTACATCTAATTGTAACTGGCTTAAGTAATTAATGGAAAGTTAGTTATACAATAACAGTGATTAGGGAACACATACGAAGGACCAGATTCACACATTTGATTCTGTCTTGTTCTTCTCATTCTCAACTGTTGCCAATCAAACAGCCCAGACATCTCATATTATTGGTTAATAAGCATGCAAAAGTAGATACTTTTGTTTTCCTTGTCTTTTTTGGCTAGTGTTGAAAAGTCAGGCAAAATTTAAGAAAGAATAATCCAAATTCCAAAGAGAATAAATAACCCAAAGAAGTTTCATTTACTCCTATGGCCTACTGCTCAGTGGAATATAATTATTGAGTGGAACATAACAAAAGTGAAAAGACTATGAAAATAGACGGTACACCAATTAACACACCTTTCATATTTCATTGTTTCCTGGTATTTTCCTAGGTATACAAGTGCAATTATTTGCACCTTTAATTTCTATGACTAGCTCAACTCTTGGATATCACTGATTTTTCAGTCCTTCAAAATCAATTAACCACTTAATTATTAGAGTTCAACGGATATTTATCTACGGTGAAAGATTTTCTTTTCACTTAATTTTTAAAGGCTGTTATAAGTATTGCACTTCTTTAATATTTATATTTTAAACAAGAATTCTAATAGCCAATTTGAACACTACACTACATGGAGATAAATGAATTATAGCGAAGTTCATGAATTTTTTTTACCCTTCCTAGGAACTTCCACCCCTTTTGCTCCCTTGGTGACTCGAACTCGCAATCTTCGGGTTGGAAGTGAGGGGTGCTTACCATTCGAGCAACTCCCTCTCGTCGTGAAATTCATTTTATATTATATAATTTAGTCAATATGTTTTATGCCTATATAAATTGACTCAATTTTGTATCTTCCTTTATAAAAAAAACTCCACAATTGCTAACAGTAGATTCTTATTAATTTTGATAATCGACATCATAAACATTTTATTAATATTATCTTCTACCATGAAAAATCAAATACATCCAACTGCCTTTTAAAAAAAAAAAAAAAAATATATATATATATAATATCGTATATTATTGCATGTGGATATATAAATATCTCTTGCAATTTTATATTTGGTGTATAAAATGTATAAATTGGGTGTATATCAAATTTTTGAATAATTTTGTAAAAATATTGATAAGTTTTCTACATAATCGTATACCGGATGCGTAATATTGTATATTGATTGCATTTTGGGCTGAATATATGAATGTAAGTTTTGGATTATATTTTTGCAATAGAAATTAGCTAATTGTATATTTTTGAATTTTTTCCCTTTACTCTACGGATATTTATGTAGGATTATGACCCTATTATTGAACATGGAGATGTTCACGATTTGGGTAAAATTCAATTCAAAGTGAACAATCAAATCGATTAAATAAATTGAATTTTATTTGGTTTTACATTTTTAAAAATTGATAATAATTGATTTGGTTTTATTTTTGTTCAAAAAAAATCCATAGAAATAACCAAATTGAATTGACAAATTATATACATGTGCTTTATTATATATATATATATATAGAGTATTTTTTTCTAAGAACAATTTTATGCAAAAAAAAAGGCAATACTCTAATGAAAAAAGAATAAGATATGATGTTTCTTTGACATATATAATTAACTTACAAATTAAATTTCAATTTTAACAATTGAAATTGTATCAAAATTTAATTTTAATATCTAAATCTGCAAAGTATTTTGCTTACAACTGCGACATCTATTCCTTACTAACAAATGGTACAAATAAAATAAAAATTTATAATAATTATGTCAAAAAAAACAAATGTTATAACGATACATATTTACTTCTACGTATGGCTTTATTGGTGCACAAGGTGTAACATTATGTTTCTTCAGAATAATAATTAAGATTATTAGAAAAGAAAATTATTCTTTATGTAATAAAAAAACACAATTCAGTGCAACTGAAACGCAGAAAAGAATCTTTATTGAATGCCTGATAAATCAATGGAAGAAGAAGAAATTATTATGAAAAATTACAAGAATCAATAAAGCAAACAAATTTTCTTTATTACAAATGAAACAATACCTGATACAACCCAATAGAAAAAGATCAGCAGCTTTAAAATTAAAATTTACTAAAAGGTGAAATAATTTTAGAAGCTATAAGTATATGTAGTGATATATTGGATTGTGAGGCCAAAAGTTTGGAAATTAACTTTATGACATCTCCCGTCAACTCCTCCTAGAAGACCACTTAAAAAAGAGTAACTTTCACGTATAGCAAACAAAAAAATCATATTTGTATGCTATAGCAAAGTTTGCATAATTGCGCTCCATAACAAACATATATATGTATAATTCGCTATACATATACAATTAAAAGTTGTCTATTTCGCTATACATATATACAAAAAGAAGCAATTGTATAATTCGTTGGCTCCTCTTCAGAATTGTATAATTTCATTATACAAACATAAAACTGGGCAGGGGAATATTTTTATTGTATAACTATAAGTGTATAGGACGAATATATATGTATTTGCATGTGTATATACAATTTTCTCTCGCTTTATACAAACAGAAACGCAATTTATACACTTCTGTTGTATAAAACGAGAAAGAGAGAAAGGCACAAGAGAACTGGGCAGGAGAATGTTTTTATTGTATAATTATAAGTGTATAGGACGAATATATATGTATTTGCATGTGTATATACAATTTTCTCTCGTTTTATACAAACAGAAACACAATTTATACACTTCTGTTGTATAAAGCGAGAGAGGAGAACACAGAGGGAGTGAGCGAGAGAAGAGAACACAGAGGGAGTGAGCGAGAGAGGAGAGTGGCGAGCGAGAGTTTGAGGGAGAGAGACGCTGGCAAACAGTTTGCTACAGGACACAATTAAATCAAAGTGTGGTTATACCATTTAATTTGAATTATTAGTTTGCCATTATATACAATTTTCCCCTTAAAAAATAGAGATTAACTATTATCTGACCGTAGACAAGAAAATAGAAATATTTATTTCTCGTACTTTAGTATTATTTTTTCATATTTAACGATTATTGATTTTTCACCTTTTTTTTCTTTTTATTTTTTAAAACATGTCTAACTAATCTAAGATTTATTTTTTGAAACAACATTCAAATATCTTTTATACTATCAACTTTGAATATTTATATTTAAATAAATCGGAGTACATATAATGGTATATAAATCAAAGTTTGTTTTCAATTAATCTTTATCTTGTTAATTAAATCAACTAAGAATTTAGTCATATACACTCATAATATCAAAGAAATTTTACCCAATCAATGCAATTTGATTGATTATACAAGAGTTTATTACGTTTTCTTTTTGCACAAAACTTGAACAATAAAGTATTACTAGAAGGTATGGTATCGGTCAACGTGTGCTTTCAACCATAGATTTTTTTTCAAAAAAAGGACTTGAGAGTCGAGTCAAACACTCAAGTTTTCGGCAATTGTTCAGTATAATTGTTGATCTCAGCAAACAAAACACACAGTTTTTTTCAAAATAAAGACATGGTATCCATTGCCCTGATTTCGTTTCTCATATTACATCTCATGACAGTGATCACTATGGCTATCACGCCAGACTCTTTCTTGCTAAGTTGTGGCGCACCATCAGGCACCACAGATGAATCCGATGGCCGTCAATGGTATACTGATACCGACTACCCAAATCTCTTGCCTTCNGTAAAGCTTTTCGAAAAGAATTTGTCATTAATGTTAGTGGAACGCAGATTCTTAGTGTAACCTTTTCTCCCGTGCCAAACTCTTATGCTTTTGTTAATGGGATTGAGATAGTTTCCGTCCTAACTGATCTTTACATCCATGGAGACGTCTAATTGGCTGGGCATACTAATCCATTTAACATCAATAACAGCACTGCTCTTGAAACTTTGTACAGGCTGAACGTGGGAGGCAATTCAGTTGCAAGCACAGAGGATACAGGGATGTATCGTGTATGGGATTCAGATGATACATTTGTTGTTGGATTCAGCTATCAAACTCCTCTGTTTGATGATGCCAACATCGCTTACTGTTAACAGAACTCAAGAAGCAAAAGAGGAAAGGTCCAAATTATAGTTAGAACACAGTTAGTCAGTTAGGAAAAGTTAGTTAGTTAAAAGTTAGTTACATTCAAGAAACAATTAGAGGGATGAGTATGTGTATAAATACAAGACTAGAGTCTCAATGTAAAGTAATTTTTTTTTTCTAGAGAAATAATATACTACTCTGTTTCAATTCATCTTCTCCTTCTTTAAAGTCATCTTCTATAAACCTTCATGGTATCAGAGCACCGATCAAAGTCTGAGTAGATCAGGTGTGTGAGTTACAGATCTTGGATTTCTGAAGATCAGAGTCTCAAGTTGATTAAGCTTCCGCAATTACAAAGTGAAGATGGTTGATATGTCTCAAGAAATTAACAATGGTGGCCATGTTACTGATTTCAATAATGGTGGAAATCCTGGGAACAATAAACCCACACCAGCTACGCCAATGAGTCAAGGAATGGATTACAATCATCCACTGTTCTTAAGCCCAGCTGACATTAGTGGAGTTAATCTCATTTCATTTCAACTTCTTGGAATTGAAAACTATGTTGTTTGGAGCAGGTCTATTAGATTGGCTCTTCTTGGAAGGAACAAGATTGGGTTGGTGGATGGTTCATGTACAAAGGATGGTGTGTCTCCTGAACTAAGGAATCAATGGGAGAGAGTAAATGTTGTGGTTCTTTCATGGCTTCTCAATTTTGTTTCAAAAAGTCTGTTAGGAGGGGTAGCTTTTGCCTCCACTGCTCAAAGTGTTTGGAATGATTTGAAGAAAAGATTTGATCGAATGGATGGATAAAGAACCTTCAGTCTGCATAAGGAAATTGCAACACTGCAGCAAGGTACAAATTCAGTGTCTGTCTATTTTACAAAACTTAAGAACTTGTGGGATGAGTTTGAAGCTCTAGTTCCATCCCCTGGTTGTAACTGTGAAAAATCAAGAGGTTTTATTGATCATGCAAACAGGCAAAAACTCTATCAATTCCTTATGGGATTGAATGAATCATTTGGACAGGCTAGAAGTCAAATTCTATTAATGAGTCCTATACCAGGAGTGAACCAGGCGTATGCTATGGTTGTCAGTGATGAGTGTTAAAGATTTTCTTCTAACAGTAATAACATGTGTATGAATTCTATAAGTATGTTTGGAGTTGATCCACTAGCAATGTACTCAAGATCTGGAGGGTCTACCAGTGCACAAGTACCTAACAAGTTCAAGAAAAACTTTGGTATTGTCTGTGAATTCTGCAGGTGTAAGGGTCATACTAAAGATCAATGTTACAAGTTAATTGGATACCCTCCTGAATTCAAGTCAAAGAGGAAGGCAGTTAATGGAGCAGGAAATACTGCCTCCATGGTGGTCAATGAATCTAGTAATACAAGAAGAGAGGCATATGATGGTGTGTCTGATAGCTCTACATCATTTAACTATGGATTTAACACAAATGTGCCTGGTACAAGTGGCAAGTCATTTGCTGGGAATAATCAAGAAGACAAACTTGTAGATCAAAGTTCCTATCAGAATTTAGTTGGAAAACTCCTATACCTGAACATGACTAGACCTGATATTTCTTTCAGCATCCAAACTTTAAGTCAATTTTTACAACAACCCAAAAGGTCTCACATGGATGTTGCACTTAGAATTGTCAAGTATATCAAACAACAACCAGGTCAGGATATATTACTGTCAAGTAATCCAAACAATGAGGTAACAACCTATTGTGATGCAGACTGGGCAGCTTGCCCTATTACAAGGAGATCTGTAACAGGTTATGTAATCAAACTTGGAGAGTCTATGATATCCTGGAAAGCTAAGAAGCAAACAACAATATCAAGGAGCTCAGCTGAAGCTGAGTATAGAAGCTTGGCATCTACTGTGGCTGAGTTAGTTTGGTTAGTGGGAATGTTGAAGGAGTTAAAAGCTGAAGTAAGGCTTCCGGTACACATACACAGTGACAACAAGTTTGCTATTCATTTAGCAGCTAATCTAGTCTATCATGAGCATACTAAACATATTGAAATCGATTGTCATTTTATTAGAGAGAAGCTGCAATAAGGACTAATCAGTGTGAGCTACATACCTACTCAGAACCAGCCTGCTGATCTCCTCACAAAAGGTCTGACCAAAGCATAACATGAGTTCTTACTATCTAAGCTAGGAGTTCTAAATATATTTGCCTCTCCTAGCTTGAGGGGGAGTGTTAACAGAACTCAAGAAGCAAAAGAGGAAGGTCCAAATTACTGTTAGTCAGTTAGGAAAAGTTAGTTAGTTAAAAGTTAGTTACATTCAAGAAAATTAGAGGGATGAGTATGTGTATAAATACAAGACTACAGTCTCAATGTAAAGTAAATTTTTTTCTGGAGAAATAATATACTACTAAGTTTCAATTCATCTTCTTCTTCTTTAAAGTTATCTTCTATAAACCTTCACTTACACTTCTGAAACCCTGGCTTATTCTGCGCCAAGGATAGTTTACATAACCTCTAGGACTTTGGCCAATCAAAGCCAGAGACTGGATTGGGAACTCCCTCTAAACTCTGGCTTCTATTATCTTTTCAGGCTACATTTTTGTGAGATTCAGCCGGAAGTTAAAGAAATAAACGATCGAAGTTTTTCCATTTCTATCGGAAACCAAATGGCCGAGCGAGAGGCTGATGTAATACAATGGAGTGGAGGCTGGAGAATGCCAGTGTTCAAAGACTATATGGCTAATGTTAGAAACCAAGATGGTGGACGAAACATGCAAAACGTCTCAATTGATTTGAGTCCTAACCCGAATTCTGCGTATCAAAATGTTATCTTAAATGGTTTAGAAATTTTCAAATTGAGTGATCCTACACTTTCCGTGTTACCCCTGGCACAATATTCCTCCTTCTCTATTTCTACCCCGCCAATTACTCCGGCATCAACAAAGCTGAATCTTTTTTCTCTAACCCTCTTGAGTAACTTCAGTGCTTTCCTCACAGTCTCCGCAAGTAGTAGTAAACAAGTTCAAAAAGAATATGTCATCAATGTTGATGAAACTCAGATACTCAAATTAACCTTTTCTCCTTCACCAAACTCTTATGCTTTTGTTAATGGGATTGAGATACTTTCTATGCCAACTGATCTTTACATCCATGGAGACGTAAAATTGTCTGGGCATACTAATCCATATAACATCAATAACAGCACTGCTCTTGAAACTTTGTACAGGCTGAACGTGGGAGGCAATTTAGTTGGTAGCACAGAGGATACAGGGATGTATCGTGTATGGGATTCAGATGATGCATTTGTTGTTGGATATGGCTATCAAACTCCTCATTTTGATG
>NC_064293.1:48269321-48291546 GCF_019186545.1 Solanum stenotomum
CTACATCCATGACCAGTAATAGTGATGACAAATTGAAGAGTGACACTATTTTCTCAGAGATTTTGAATCCATCGGGTCGATGAGATTGTTACAACTAGTATGATAAATTACATATTAGTTCTTCTCTGTTTTCTTTTTCCTTTGTTGAATTTATGTCCTTATTATATATGTAGATGAATTGAAGCCATTATTCAGAAGTATATAAGCTATAAAATAGTTTCACTATATTTTGTTGGGTGAACTTTGCTTCCTCTTTTTGTTTGTTTTGCATCTTTTGCTTTTTTATTTCCCATTTGATATTTATATTAAAGCCCAACTAATTTAGATTTGTGCTGCGTATGACCTCATTCGAAAGGAAGCTCTTCCAACTAAGAATTTTTTCATACTCAAAACATAAACTTGAGACCTCTGATTTAGAGATTTACAGACCATACAGTGGATGTATGTTTTGCATCTACCCTCTCAGTTTTGATAAATAAAACAAATCAAACCAAGCTAGGGATGGAATTATTAATTACTTTACAGCAAGTAATTATTTGTTTGCTTACCTGAAATACACGACTCTCGTTTGATGTGTCATCGTTACTCATGTATAATAATATTCAAATATGAACATGGAGGGATCCACAACCTTTTCAAAGAATTATTAAAAGGAAAAAAAAGTTGATGTCGTAAGAGAAAATACCTCTTATATCATTGGTTAATAAACATGCAAAAGTAGATACACATTTTTTTTCCTTTTCATTATTCTTTAGTGTTGAAAAGTCAGTTCAAAATTTAACAAAGAATCATCCAAAAATTCGAAAGAAAATAATTCAATACCTTTCATATCACGTAAGTCTTCAGTCTATATGGGCCAAGAGGAATTATTGAGCGGAACATAGAAAAAGACTTGCATTAAGAAAAGTCTTTTGTATGGCCTACAAGAAAAGATAGACACCCAATTAACAGTTTTTATTTTTATTTTCCTTTTAATTTCTATTGTTTTTTTTCCTTTTTGTATTCTCCTGGGTACATATGTGGTTCCCATTTTTAGTGCAATAATTTCCTATTATTTGCACATTTAATTTCTCTGTCATTGTTTGACGAGGCCAACTCTTGAATACTTAATTGATTTTTCAGTGGTAGTTGAAAAAGCATATCTCTACTACAGTAATTAATACAACCTCCATATGAGTAATTAGGAGTTAACACAACCTCCATATGAGTGATTATGAACTTGTCACGGAATTTCCACAAACATCCAAATTGATATGTTTTTGTTGAATTTATCAATTATATATATCGATGGATTGTAGCGAATAATATTCAGAAGTATATAAGCTACGTATAAAATACTTTCACCATTTTTTCTTGGATAGACTAGTCAAGTTCCATTGATATGGCCCTACGGAGAAGATTTTTAAGCTGAAGAAAACAAATTAATCACATTAAAAAATATATCTTTCATATTTCACTTGCCCATAACAAAGCTAAAACACAAAGACTTGGACTAGTCGTCTTTATAATAGTAACTTTTTAAAAAGTTAGGATTTTTTGATGTGTCATCATCACTCGTACAAAATAATACAAATATGAATATAGAGGATCCACAATTCCTTCACAAAATTATCAAGAAGAAATTAAAAAGTTAATGTCATAAAAGAACATACTATCTTTCTATTTTTTCGCTAAGGACCTTCATGTTTTCTTATATAATATAGATAAAAGTAAATAATATTTTCATCTAGAAGAAATACATATAAGGAGGCTATATCTTAAATTACTAATCTTACTCATCTTAATAAGGTGACCATCCTCCACTTATTATTAATTAGTCGTTTGGTGTGTGGTATGAATTATAATTATTTTAAGGACAAAATGTAGGATTATTTTATTTTGTGTTTGGTTGGAGGTATTAGACAATATTGAGATTATTTATCATACCAATTTATACCTTAGTGACATGATAAGTTATCCCTCATACATGGTGGAATAACTTATCATAGGATAACTTATGCCGAGACTAAAAGGGTGTTTGGATTGACTTAAAAGTTGGTCAAACTTACTTTTAAGTCAGTTTTTAACTTCTAGGAGACTAGGACTGTTTGACAAATATAAAAATAACTTAAATAAGTTAAAAATGACTTAAGATAAGTTAACAACTATTTCACAAAGTTAAAAACAACTTATAATAAGTATAAAATGACTTTAAAAGATTATAATCCAAAAGTAGTCTCTCACTACTTTAATTTTTTTGACTTAAAAGGAATAATACTTTTTTAGATCCAAACAAGCTCTAATTATTTTGAGATAATCTATTCCTAACCAAATGAAGAGAACACGCATTCATCTTATGTCATTGGTTAATAAACATGCAAAAGTAGATACTTGTTTAATTTTTTCCTTGTCATTTTTCGTTAGTGTTGAAAAGTCATATCAAGATTTAACAAAGAATCATTCAAATTCCAAAGAGAACAACCCAAAAAACTTTTATTTCACGTATGTCTATACTCATATGGCCTACTGTTCCAGTGAAAAATAATTATTGAGTGGAACACAACAAAGACTATGGAAATAGACACCAATTAACTAGTTTTATTCATTATTCCTTTTTCGTTTTTGTATTTTCCTAGTTACATATATGGTCCCCATTTTCAGTGCAATAATTTCTAATTTTTAGATTGGCAGTGGAGTGGTGCGGGACGGATTGAGTTTAACCAGTAAAAAATTTAATTCACGTCATTCCACTCCACATAATATTTTTTTTAAATTTCAATCTGTCTCATCCCGCTCCGCATAGACCCGCCCCACATGAAGCCGTCACACATAATTTTTGTAATATTTTTTTCTAGTTAAGTTTGACACTAAAAATAAAATTCAGAAAAATAAATTCATTTTGTCATTAAATTGTATTAATTTAAGAGGATAGTGACTTAAAATTTATTTTTTAGAGGTCAATTGAGAAACATGTAAGAAATTGAGTCATTTTCATTTAATATCTTGAATATTTTAGAAGCTTTAAAGTTATTATTTTAATAAATATTGTTCTATCACTCTTATAACATATAAAAAGTTAAAATTAAATTTAAACCCACATAATATCTCATATATCCGTAACCCGCCCGCCCGCATTAATTTTTTTGAAAAAATCTACTTCAACCCGCCCCATATCCCATCAACCACACAACCTTAAACCCGCCCCATCCCATTGTCATCTCTACTTATCTTTGCACCTTTAATTTCTCTTGTCTTTCTTTGACTGGGTCAACTCTTGGATATCACTGATTTTTCAACCAACGGTAGATTTTCTTATGTGATCAGATAATCTTTATTTTAATTAAGTATATAGACTTACGGACTTTTAAAATGTTTTATAAGAAATTTAGGGCCGTTTGGCCATATATAAATATTCTCTTGAAAAATTTGGAGAAGATTTAGAAATTAGTGTTTGACTATATAATTTGTGATTACTTGGCTAATAGTATATTTAGACAACATCTCAAGTTCCCAAGTTCTAGAAAAAAAAATATGGGCCAAATTCTAGTATTTGAGAATTTTTACAAATTTAAAACTCACCCCAAAACTTTTATATTTTATAAAAAGACCATCATTTTTAATTTTGGATAAATTTCATTCCTATTTGTTGTACAAAATTTATATTATATACATATTTTAAATAATTTTTATTCGAACTTGCTCTTCCGAAAAGTCACTTCCAATTATACAAGTAATAATAGTAGTTTTTTTTTAAATATAAATCAATGATACTTTCCTTTTGTTTTCTTCCTCTTTTTTATAAATTCATATTAATTATATTTGTTATCATAACTTTCACATAACATTTTTAATTATAAAATGATAATACATTCCATTTCCACCGTCTCTACTCTCTTGTTTATTTTTATCACTTTCCGAGTTTTTTTATTTTTCTGTTTTAGAGTTTAACAACAATCATTCATGCTGATTAATGATAACAAGTTTTATGATTTCTCTACAATGCAAATAAATAATAAGATTAAGAATATTGCATGCATGTGTGAAGAGGGAAAAATTTAATACGAGAAAGGGACTAGAGATTACTATTCTCCACTAATTATATAGTATTAACTAAGACACTCATATCATTGCTTAATAAACATGCAAAAGTAGATACTTTAATTTTTATTTCCTTGTCATTTTCCCTTAGTGTTGACAAGTCAAGTCAAAATTTAACAAAGAATCATCCAAATTTCCAAGAAAATAACCCAAAACCTTTTATTTCATGTATGTCTATACTCATATGGCCTACTCTCTAGTGGAATATATATACAGTATAATTATTGAGATGGAACATAATAAAGACTATATATATGAAAATGAAAGGCAATATCTTTATTAGTAAGAAAAATCGTTTGCATGGGCTACAAGAAAAAAATAGACCCCGATTACCCCGATTACCAAGTCTTCTTCACCTTTCATATTTCATTGTTTCCTTTTCCTTTTTATATTTTCATATAGTCCCTATTTTAACTGCAATAATTCCTAATCTTTGCACCTTTAATTTCTTTGTCATTCTTTGTCTAGGCCACCAACTTTTTACTTGGAGCATGTTTGCCATGGGTTTAAAAACTATTTATTTCTACACGTAATTTTTAAAGAGCAATTTTTGCATATAGCAAATATAAAAATCATATTTGTATGTTATAACTATAGTTTGTATAATGAGCATCAAATTGTATAACTCGCTGGCATGAGCTTCAGATTTGTATAATTTCGCTGGCAGACCATTTGTATAAATCGCTGGCAGCCTATTGTTTGTGTAAATCGCTGACAGCCTCTCAATTCAATTTTATGTATTTGTATATCTGCATAAAATTTGAATGTGTATACAATTGAATCGAAATAAAACATTTGTATATCGAATCTCTCTCTCTCTCTCTCTCTCGCTTTATACAACACAAATTATATATTGTAATTTGTATAATCTGTGTTTATATAAAGCGAGAAAAAGAGAAAGACAAAAGGGAATTAGGTAGGGAAAGATGTATATTTGTATAATTATAAATGTATAGGACGAAAATATATGTATTCGTATTTGTATATACAATTTTCTCTCGCTTTATACAAACACAAACGTATTTTATACATTTGTGTTTGTATAAAGTGAGAGAAGAGAGGGAGAGACTGGCGAGAGTGACGAGTGAAAAACCTAGGTAGAGAGGCGAATGACAATTGTTTGCTACAAGTTACAATTAAATCAAACTGTAGTATAACATTTAATTTGAATTAATAGTTTGCTATTATATACAATTTTCCCTTTTTTAAAATGACTTTTTAGAAAAGTACTTTTAAAAAATAATAATTTGTGTTTGGTTAATTCATTTGAAAAATATTTTTTTATAAGCAAACTATATTTGATTATTTTTTTCTAAAAATATGCTTTCTAGAGTCCAATTACGAAAAACAACAAGTGTTAATGTACTTTTAATATTAAGATTATTTTATAGAGAGGAACTATTTTAAACCACTATTATAAATTTTTCAATTAAATTAAAATATACATATTCAAATTTTCAATTAATATTATACTTTTTTTGGGAGGACTGAATCTTTAATTGTTATTTTCTTTTCTAATCTTGCAAAAATATTATTTTTACTTTTTTTTTCTAATTCTACAAATAATATATAAAATATAAAATAATAATTTTTAAACATAAAATAAAAATAAAAAATTATTATAAACTTAATAAACCTATGAGATGTGCTAATTAATTAATAAGAGATACATTAGCAAATATGTATATATATAAGGAAGAGATATTTTAGTCTTGAAAAGAATAACTTTTCTGCTTGCAGAAATTTTAAGCTTCTTTCCGTTCACTAAAGAAACTGCTTCTGCTTTCATTTAATAACAATTTATAGATTTGCCAAACACTTAATTTTCAATAAAAATATTTATTTTCTCAAAATAAGTATTTTTTGGCATCTAACAACAATGTCAAATATGCTCTTAAAATGCTGAAGGAAAAATAAAAACTTAAAAGATGATCAGTATTGCTTTGTATCCTTGTTAAGTTTAGTTATACACGCATATAATAATAAATAGATTTTTATATCAGTTACTATAATTTTGGTAATTGTTTTTGTACAAAACTTGAACAAAATGGTCTAGGTGAACGTCAGTTTTTAATACAGAAAAATCGAGAGAAGGCTCAAAATAGTCCCTCATCTTTGGGTTAAATTCAAAGTCATTCTTGAGTTTTCACATGGAGCACTAATAGTTCCTCATGTTTGCAATGTTGGTGCACTTTTGGTCCTTCCCTAAACTTTTATCTATTTTTTAACATTAGTTTTGTTCATAATTTTATGTAAGGAATGTCCCATCGTGTTTTTATATATTTAGTAGAAATAATAATTCTATATGAGAGAAGGTGAGAAGAATAACACATTGTTCTGTTCAGTATAAATATTATTGCAGCTAAACTAAGAACATTTTAACATATGACATTGCAAGAAAAGGAAAAATTGTACTATTGTACGTGAAATTGTCGTGAGAACCTCTCGACTTTACCTGCAATACGATTTCTACTAAATAAAATAAAATGTTTTTCTTCTCACAATCTCTCACATGGAGTTATTATTTCTACTAAATATATAAAATAACGATTAAACATTCAATACATAAATTATGAATAAATTCATTGTTAAAAAATAGGCAAAATTTTGAAGAAGGACCAAAAGTGCACCAATATTACAAACATAAGCGACTGTTAATGCTCCATGTGAAAACTCAAAAATGACTTTGAGTCTTAATCCAAAAATAAGGGACTATCTTGGGTCTTTTCTCCAGAAAAATTGAAATAACAGAATGACTTGATCATTGAAGAAGTAGATATCTGTACACCAAATAGCAGAGAAATTTCAGAACAACGCCATGTTATTCATTGCTCTGATTTCCTCTCTCCTATTACATCTAATGACAGTCACTATGACTCTCACGCCACTGTACGATTACAATGCCACAGACAATCTTTTGCTGAATTGTGGCAGAGTATTGGAAGGCACAAAATTAGCAGCCCCCATTGAAGATATCGATGGCCGTCAATGGTATACAGATGCCCACTACCCAAATTTCCTACCTTTCAATTTTTTAAGAATATCCACAACAACCACAGCTTCTGAACAAGACCTTTCAGTCAATAGAGTTCCTTATATGACTGGCACCCGTATTATGCTATCTCAATTCACCTACACTTTCCGTGTTTCCCCTGGAGCCAAATTCCTCCGTCTCTATATTTACCCCGCCGATTACTCTGGCTACGACAAATCAATTTATTTATTTTCAGTCACTGCTAATCAGTTTACCCTCTTGAGTAACTTCAGCGCTTTCTACACAGTCTCTGCAAGTAACAATTCTAGTAAAGCTGTTCGAAAAGAATTTGTCATTAATGTTAATGAAACTCAGATACTCTATGTAACCTTTTCTCCCTCGCCAAACTCTTATGCTTTTGTTAATGGGATTGAGATAGTTTCCATGCCCACCAATCTTTACCTCAGTGGAGATAATCACATCAAATTGGTTGGCCAGAATGATCCTTATTCCATCTATAACAACACTGCTCTTGAAACTTTGTACAGGCTGAACGTGGGAGGACATTCAGTTGCTAGCACGGAGGATACAGGGATGTATCGTGTATGGGATTCAGATGAGGAGTTTGTTGTTGTATATGGCTTTCAAACTCCTAAATTTGATGTCAACATCACTTACACTACTGAAACCCCGTCTTATGCTGCGCCCAGGATCAGGGCCAGCTCTGTGGTTTGGAAAATAAGGCCTTTGCCTTAGGCCCCCAAATTTCGAGGGCCCCAAATTTTTATTAAGAATAAATTATGTGCTAAAATTTTTATAGAAAAAAATGATTATTTATGATAAAAAGTGTAATTTTTTTTAAAATAAATTATTTTATCCACTTTAACATTTTTTGTATTACGTTAAAAATAAGAATTAATAGTGAAAAGTGTTGAACAAAGTGAATTACAAATTCTTTTTTATTTCTTTTTAAATTTTAGTTTCAAGCATATTAAAATGAGGTATACCAAGTCATCAACTTTTTGAGTTAAATTCTATGGTTCTAACTCTTATCTTTATTTAATATTTATCAACTTATCACTTATAGCATTATGTTAACAATACATATAGTAATTGCCTCACTTAAATGATGTTTTTCAATGTTGAGTTGATAAAATCTTATCTAAAACTAGTAACTGAAAAAATAATATATACTATTAAATACTAATAATTTTCATCTAAATAGTATAAGAAAATTAATTTTTGAATAAATACGTATATAAAGGTTATTTATATTTTAGGCCGCGAATTGAAATTTCGCTTTAGGCCCCCAATTACGTTGAGCCGCCCCTGCCCAGGATAGTTTACTTAACCTCTAGGACCATGGCCAATAACAGCCAAAGCCTGGATTGGATATTCCCTCTAGATTCTGGTTTCTATTATCTTTTCAGGCTCCATTTTTATCAGAATCAGCCGGAAAACAAACCACAGGATTTTCGACATATACATTGGAAACCAAACGACAGAAAAACAAGTTGGACTAAGTAGCGGCTGGGGAATCCCAACGTACAGAGACTACGTGGTGTATGTGAGAGACCCAGATGCCCGACTAAGCAAGGACAAAGTGTGGCTTGAATTGCGACCTAACATGAAAACTAGAGCTGTGTATGATATTGTTATGTTAAATGGCTTGGAAATTTTCAAATTGAGCGATCCAAATGGAAATCTGGCCGTTCCATATCCTGAATTGCCCTTAGAAGGTTCGATCAAATCACCACCACTCCCAAACAACAACAAGAAGAAAAGAATATCATGGCATATCATTGTTGCTATCATCGCAGGTGTGACTAGCGGTATTGTTGTTTTCTCAATCCTGGGTTTCATAATTTCCCGACGAACTGGGGGGAAAGATCATGGTACAAGTATTCCCAAGTCATCATCACTACCATCCGATCTGTGCCGACACTTTTTAATAGCAGAGATAAAAAATGCAACAGACAATTTTGATGAAAAATTTGTGATTGGATATGGAGGATTTGGTAATGTTTATAAAGGGTACCTCGACAATGGTACAATCACAGTTGCAGTCAAGAGATCAAATCCTTCATCAAAGCAAGGGATTCGCGAGTTCCAAACAGAGATTGAGATGTTATCATCAAAGCTAAGACATCGACATCTAGTGTCCTTAATTGGTTATTGTGATGATAAGAATGAGATGATCTTGGTTTATGATTACATGGCTAATGGTACCCTCCGTGATCACTTGTACAACACTGAGAATGCTTAAGCAAGTTTGCAGAATTGGCATATCATTGTTTGACGGAACAAGGCGTCGAAAGGCCATCAATGGGTGATGTTGTGAGAAGTTTAGAATTTGCATTACAGCTCCAAGAGGGTGCAGATAATGAGGTGGATGGATACGTAAACCCTTCTTTTCCATTGATTATTAATGGTGATGCTAATGTAAGGACGAATGAAGATGAGATAAGTGAAATTGAAAGAAAACTGACAAGCAATGGTATGTCCATGTCGGTCAGTACAGTAGGAGTGCCAATTTGAACAACGTTGCCATTTTCTCTGAGATTGTAAATCCATTGGGTCGATGAAATATTGAAATGTTTTAGGCTTTTCAGGTTTAAGGTCCAATTCTTTGTATCATTTTTTTACAGGTCAAACTTGTAAAAGACAACTTACAGGAATCCATTATATTAGAGGCTAAACTTTTTTATTTGGATAAAAATTAATGATGAAGTTTCCCTTAATTATGTTTACAAATTTGATTTGAAAAAGAGGAAATACTCAATCGAAATTACTCTAATAGTCATTGCATCTAAAATAAAAACATATATAAAGAAATACATAATTTGAACTCTATTGAGTACACATTTTGGATAAGAAAATTTAAACTTCCAAGGATCTGAAGTAAAACAAAAAAACGTAAAGAGAGATTCTATTCACGTGAAATTATATAAAAAGCAAAATATAGAATCAATTATTTCTTTTCCTACCTAAAATAATTCAGGATTCTTATTTGACATGTCATTGTCACTTGTACACAATAATACAAAGAGGAATCTGGAGGGATCCACAACTTCGTCACAAAATTATCAAGAAGAAATTAAAAGGTTAATGTCATATATAAGAGAACATGCTATTTTTTTTTTCTTTTTTCGCTAATCATCTTTCGTACTTAACATAAAGTCGATCAAAATAAATAATATCCTCACCCAAGAGAAGGGGACTAGAGGTTACTATTCTCCCCTAATCATACTCCCTCCGTCCCATATTATAAGTCACCCCTTTCTAAAAATAGTTGGACCACAATATATGTCATTTTATAAAATTTATGCATAAATTATCATATTTTGCCCATTATACCCTTGATTGATTGATTAATTAATCTTGAAAATGTATTTACTTTGACTAACTTAGGAAATCTACAAGTAATTAATTTCATTAGGAGAGTACTTCATTCATTAATTAACTACTTTCTTTATTCACTACTTATTCTATAAAATCTGATTTTGAAAAAAAATATCAACAAACAAATTAAAAATAAAAGATGAAAAAAAATTTAAAAATAATCTTGAAAGTTGAAGCTTCAACAAATTTTATCAAGGAAGATGACATTTCAAAAAGTTCAAAGGATGTAAAAATAGAAGACTCAACCAAAACATGTGAAGGCCAAATTGAGAAAAATCAAGATCCAAATAAAGGAGTTATGCACCATTTAAATAAAAAAATAAATGATTAGTCGAACTAGAACTACAATTCATTTGTCGTCTAATTTCATTATCAATAACATCTGATTCAGCAGGAAATTTAGATCAATTTGAAGCAATGAAATTTGAATATTTTGTGATGTTGTCATGTTTGTTTTAAGAATTTATATATAAAAATATAAAAAAAACATTTTACACAAAATATATAGAAAAATTGAGGTGACAAAAACTTGATTTTTAAAATTTTTTTGGATCAATTGGTGAAAAAATTGGCTCCAAAAAGTAAAATTTAAATAGTCATCTAAATGCATTTATATTTTTGAAATCTAACATTTTATCATTTATTACAAAGTTATCATAAACAAACATTGAGTAATATTATCTTATTTCTTAATGCAAGTGCAAAAGAAAAAGGTGACTTATAATATGGGACGGAGGGAGTATTAACTAAGAGGACATTGCATATCATTGGTTAATAAATGCAAAATAGATACTCCCTCTGTCCCTAATTATCTGTCCACTTTTGAATTGACACACTAATTAAGAAAATAATGATTGATTGAGTTTACCATTTTACCCCTATTAATTATGAAGTGGATGAATTAAAAATTCAAGATTTTCAAAAAGTTTTACCTTTTTTCAAAGTAATTAATTGAGGGTATAAAAAGTAAAAAAAATTGTCTTTTCTTGATTTACTCGGCCTGGATTGGGAATTCCAGGCTCTATTTTTGTGAGATTCAGGTCATCTCCAATCCACTTCTATTTTACTTTCTACTCTATATTTGAAAAGTAAAATAAAGAATTGGCACTCTAACCCACCTCCTTATCACTCTCTATTCTTCATATTTAGAGAGTTGAATAGTACTTCTCAAAATTTAGAGAATTACTATTCACACTCTCTTTGGATAGACTAGTGAAATTCCATTCATACTACCCTACGGAGAAGATTTTTAAGCAGAAGGAAACAAATTAATCACATCAAGAATAAATACCTTTCCTAATTCACTTGCAACTTAACAGTGCAAAAACACAAAGACTTTGACTAGTCATCCGGATGAAAGAAAAAGTAAATTAATAAAGGGGTGGAATTATTAATTAACTGTACAAACAAATTGTATTTCTTTTCCCAGAAATTCAGGATCCACAACTTTTTACAGAATTATTATTACCAAAACAAAAGGTTAACGTCCTATGAGAACATACATTTCATATGTCAGGCAAAAGTAGATATTACTCTTATCGTCTTTTTTAAAATTAGATGATCTAAAATATTTGTCATTTTAGAAATTCAAGACATAATTGAGTATATTCTTTTCATTTTGTCTTTAGTAATAATTATTTTTGGAAATACTAAATATTCAAATTAACTTTTTTATAAGGATGTGATAGTTAAAGCACATACTTTCTCAGTCCCATATTAGTTGATTACATTCCATTTTACATGGTGCTTAAAAAATTATAAATAAGATGATCAATTTTACTAATTTATCTTTCATTCATATTAATGCACATCAAGATAATTTATGAAAAATATGTTTAATACTCTCTGTGCCTTTGTACTCGTCCAACTTTGCTTTTTTACTTGTCATTTTTGACAAATTAAGAAAAGATAATATTTTTTTACCTATTATACCCTCAAATTATTTAGAGAGTTAATGTTTTTGAAAAAGTCTAGAACTTCTTTAATGAGTAAATTGATTGTGGAATTCTATCAGTTAATAGGAATAAAATGATAAATTAATTATGTCAATTATTATTTTCTTAATAGGTATACTAAATCAAAAATAAACAAGTAAATAGGGACAAAGAGAGTAACATAGAGCATATGAATAGTAACATTGAAATAGATACAGCGTAATTAATGAACTTTTGGAATTTCTAAGCTAGTGTTTGGCCCCAAGTTCTCAAATATTCTTGGTAAATTATATCTGAGTGAAGTTTTTGGTGAAGTTTCACCATGTGTTTGGCCTCAAATTTTCCCAAAAATATTTACTCTTTCAAAAAATATGATTTATACCCATAAGTTTTAAAAATTACTCCTATTAAAAATGCCCATAAATTTGTAATATCATTTTATAATGAATATGTTCCATTAAAAAATAACCTTATAACTAATATAATTGTTAACCATCAACAATAACAAAATAACAATATAGGCAAAACAATACATTAGTCACCAATTCAAACTTGTTATTGATTCAACTATAATTATAACCCATTAAACACAAATTGTTCCTTTTCTCAATTCTTCACTCAAATTAGAACTCAAACTTTTCTGGAGTTACAAATATTAGTTGGAATTAATAAATAATGGATATTTTTTTTTTATAAAATATAAACGTTTGAGGTAATTTTTGAATTTTTAAAATTCCCAAATATTAGAACATTGCCCAAATACTAATTTTTTCTAGTATTTGAGAACTTGAGATACTTGACAAATATATTTGTCAAGTTATATGATCAAATATCACCTTCCATGTTTTTCCCAAGTATTCTTTAGGCCAAACGGGTCTTAAATTTGTTTAGGCTTCCAAAGAGTATTAATTATAAGGGTGAAATAAAATTTGAAATAAATATTTTTTTTAAAATGATCAATTATGGGACTAAGAGAGTAATGCACTTGTAAACAAAATAATGTGACAAATATTGTGGTTGGGAAGGAGAGTATTTTTTTTTTCCCACCTCATTTTTCCGTTGATGTTGAAAAGTCTTTGGTCAATTTAACAAAGAATCATCCAAATTCCAAAGAAAATAACCCAAAACCTTTCCTTTCAAGCATGTCGACTATTGCTCCAGTGGGACATAACAAAGATTATTATGAAAATGAAAGGCAGCATCCATTGCCTACGAGAAAAAGATGTACACCCCCAATTAACAACTTTTCCTTTACCATTTCTATTTCTCTGTGTATTTTCTTGGGTACATATATGGTCCCCTTCTTTAGTGCAGTAATCCTAATAGTAATTTCACTTATATTCTTCGATGAAGGCAACTCTTGCCTCACTGATTTTTACTCCATTTATTTGGTGCACTTATAATAAGTTACTTTTGGTATTTATTTTTTGTACAAAACTTAAACAAAATGATGTCGGTTTTTTATACAGAAAATTAGTAATGACTTGATCTTCGAACAGCTACTGTATATATCTGCACAACAAATAGCACGTACATAGTTTTTCAAGACAACGCCATGTTAGCCATTGCTCTAATTTCCTTTCTCTTCTTACAACTCATAACGGCCACTATTTCTACCACGCCGCCACCGTATAACGCCACTATCTTTGTCTTGCTCAACTGTGGCGCACCATCAGCCACCATCGATGAAACTGATGACCGTCAATGGGATACTGATACCTACTTCCCAAATTTCTTACCTTCCAACTTCTCAAGCATATCCACAACAGCCACACCATCAGAAAAGAATCCTTCAGTCAAAAGAGTTTCTTATACGACTGGTGCTCGTATCATGAAATCTCGATTCACTTACACTTTCCGTGTTTCCCCTGGCGCCAAATTCCTCCGTCTCTATTTTTACCCCACCAATTACTCTGTCTTCAACAAAGCTGAATCTTTTTTCTCCATCACAATTAATCATTTAACCCTCTTGAGTAACTTCAGCGCTCTCGCTGCAGTTACCGATTCGAGTAAAGCTCTTCGAAAAGAATTTGTCATTAATGTTGATGAAACTCAGATTCTTAATGTGACCTTTTCTCCCTCGCCAAACTCTTGTGCTTTTGATAAAATGTAGATTGCTCTGTGATATGCTAACTTTAGAAGGAGAGAGTTTAGGGAGAAGAAGAATGATTATTATTTACTGAATGTGGCTATGTATCTGGCTTTATACAGATGAGATCACATAAGCTCACATATGGCATGTGCAACTACTAACTAACTCTGACACAATTAACTAACTATTAGTAGAATTATTCTTATCTCTAATACTCCCCCTCAAACTGGAGCTTTTGTATGCATCAAACACTCCTAGTTTGCTCAGTAGGAGATGGTGTTGTGCAGCACCTAAGCCCTTTGTAAGTACATCTGCCAGTTGCTCTTTAGTGTTGACATACTCCGTGTGAATGAGTCCACCTTTAATCTGCTCTCTCATAAAATGGCAGTCAATCTCAATGTGCTTTGTCCGTTCATGAAAAATAGGTTTGACACTGATTTGAATTGCTGCTTTGTTGTCACAGTATAGTTTTACAGGCGTGTCAATGACCACATTTAGCTCCTTTAAGACCCCTACTAACCAAATGATCTCTGAGACTGCAGGTGCCATGCTCTTGTACTCAGCTTCTGCTCACAGTATGCTGCTTCTTGGACTTCCAAGATATGATTGAGTTTCCCAACTTCACTAAATATCTTGACACTGACCTCCTAATGTTAGGACATGATGCCCAATCTGAGTCACAAAAGGCTTCCAGTTGTGTGCTGGGAGTGCTGCTCAGCAATATCCCTTGTCCTGGACAACCCTTGATATATCTTACCAACCTTAGACCTGCTTCCCAGTAAGAAACTTTAGGCTTCTGCATAAATTGGGACAAGAGTTGTACTGCAAAACTTATGTCAGGCCTTGTTGTAGTCAAATATTACAACCTCTCAATGAGTCTTTGATAGACTGTAACATCTTTGTATATAACATCATCTGTGTTTCCAGTGAGTTCATCATACTCAACTGTAGTAAATTTCTTGTTTGGCTCCAAAGGTGTAGCAGTTGGTTTAGAACCACTTAAACCTGATTCAGATATCAATTCCAAAGCATATTTTCTTTGGTTGAGAAGAATGTCTGTCTTAGACCTCAATATTTCAATCCCTAGAAAATACTTGAGATCTCTAAGGTCTTTCATGCTGAATTTGATGTGTAATGCTTCTTTTGTGTCTTGAATTAACTTGCTGTTGTTACCTGTAATCAGTACATCATCAACATAGATTAGGACCACAGCTACCGCAATGCCCTCCTTCTTGGTGAATAAAGAATGGTCATAGGGACTCTGTACATATCCTGCTTCAACCAGGGCCTCAGTCAGCTTGAGGTTCCATTTTCTTGAGGTTCCATTGTCTTGAGGCTTGTTTAAGTCCATACAAGGATTTGAGTAGTTTACATACTTTGTTCTCCCCCTGCCTTTGGAAACCCTGAGGCAAATACATGTAAACTTCCTCAGATAAATCCCCTTGTAGAAAAGCATTATGAATATCCATTTGAAACAAGGGCCAGTTGTGAGATGCTGCAACACCTATTACTGTTCTCACAGTGACCATTTTGGCTACTGGAGAGAAGGTTTCATGATAATCTAGACCTTCATTTTGATTAAAGCCTTTTGCAACTAGTCGTGCTTTGTATCTTTCAATGTCACCATTAGCCTTGTGCTTGATTTTAAAAACCCACTTTGATCCAATGGCCTGCTTGCCATCTGGTAAGTCAACTATGATCCAGGTTTTATTTTGATCCAAAGCACTAACCTCAGCTTGCATGACATCAATCCAGTGTTGAGAAACAGATGTTTCCTGAAATGTTAAAGGTTCCACATCAACTGAAAAGCCTGCTACATAGGATTGATAAGTATCACTCATGTTAGAATAGGACAGGTAGTCTGCAATAGGATAGAGACGACTAGAGTTGATTTTGTGAGGCCTTATATAATCCCTATGCCATAGTGGTGGTCTTGGTACTCTACCAGTTCTTCTAGTATCTTCAACTGGTGATGCCGTATCAATGTCTCCAACTCCTGGAGGAAAATCTTCCTCAATATCAGACTCTACTGGTGTAGTAGCTGTATCAGGAATTTGATCAACTGGACCACCTTTCTCTACAGATGATGACTCAGTAGCTTCAGCAAGGTCTGGAATAATGAGACTACCAGGCATTGCTTGTCTGGCAGGACAGACCTCAGCTTCAGTTGTACTTAACAATATCTTGATCATGTTGGATAGGCAATGCAGTATCAGATGAAGCACCAATACTGTCTTTGAAAGGAAAAATATGCTCCATGAAGGTCACATCTCTGCTAATAAACACCTGATGACTTTCCAAGTCCAATAGTCTATATCTTTTCTGAGTTTCTGAATACCCTATGAGGGATGCCTTCTTGGCTCTAGGAGCAAATTTATCCATTCTAGGAAGAATTGAAGCAAAACACAAGCATCCAAATGCCCTTAAATGATTCAGAGCAGGTTCTTTCCCATATAGCATATCATGTGTGGACTTCCCTTTCAACACTCCAGTAGGAATTTTGTTTATCAAATAAATAGTTGTTTTAACACAATGTCCCCAATATCTAATAGACATTCCACTATGAAATCTCAAAGCCCTTGCAATATTCATTATGTGTCCGTGCTTCCTTTTTACTACCCCATTTTGCTGTGGGGTGTAAGCACATGAACTTTGGTGCACAATACCAAGAGAGGACAAGAGATTACTACATTTGATATTAAAAAATTCTGTACCATTATCTGATCTAAGAGTCTGTACTTTGACACCAAATTGTGTATTGACCATTATCAAGAAGTCCTTCAAAATGATGTGAACTTCAGTTTTACATTGTATGAGACAAACCCAAGTAAATCTACTAAAATCATCAATAATTGTAACAAAATATTGCTTTTTGTCATAGGTGGGGGTTCTGTAAGGTCCCCAGACATCTACATGCATAAGTTGAAAACACTTAGTTGATTTGCTATGACTTTCAGGAAATACTGATCTACATTGCTTAGCTAAGGGACAAGTTTGACAATTATTATGTCTCCTAACATCTGTATGATCCTTGAGGGATAAAATGTGTTGCATAGCCTTAAGTGAAGGGTGTCCAAGTCTGATGTGCCACAAATCAATGTGATTATCAGGTTTTATTGTTGCACCAATTACTGCAGGTACTTCATCTTTTAACATATATAAACCATTGTGTTCTCTACCAATCCCAATCACCTTGCCACTGTAAAAATCCTGCAATGTACAGAAATTAGGGAAGAAACTAATGCTGCAAGATAGGTCCTTAGTAAGTCTTGTAACTGAGAGTAAATTGAACTTGAATTCTGGCACATATAGAACATTTGTCGAGTTCATGTCGCCTAGAATAGTTGAGTTTCCAGTGTTCATTATTCCTGCTTTTTTCCCTGTAGGTAACTGTAGTGTGTTGGACCCCTCCAATCCTTTTAAATCATGTAATATGTTTTTGCATGATGTGACATGGTGTGTTGCCCCTGAGTCAATAATTCATTCAAATGCGGAGAATTTTGGTAGAAGTAACACATTACCTGCTAGGTTGGCATTGTACTCATGTTGCTCTTTGTTATGCACCAAATTCCTGAACTGATCTAACTCCTTATTGCTTAGCTTAATGTGATCCTGAATTGGTCTGTCAGCTGCTGCATTATTAGCATAAAGTCTGGAGTTCCCCGTGTGATTTGGAGTGCTTGAATTGAAACTGCCCATACCAGTCTGATAGGAACATTGTTGTGTGGATCTGCAATTGCCCATTCCAGTTTGATAAGGACCTGGTGTTCCAGTTTGATAATGACCTGATTGTGCAGGTTTTCTCTTGCTCTTGAAGTCTGATGGATATCCAACCAACCTATAACAATCAGCAGTGAGATGGTTCTTAAATCCACATATTTCACATGCAGTCGCCAATAGTGGTTTCTTTCCTTTGTAGTGTTGCCCTCTTCCAGCTAACAGTGTGAGTGGTTCTTTGTTGGATTCTACCACCCCTAGTACATGTTGACTCTCCTCTTGCACTACAATGAAATAGGCTTGATTTACACTAGGTGTTTCTGTTTTCAGAAGAATATCACTCCTCACATGACTGGATGTCTCATTCAATCCCATTAAGAACATCAACAACCTTTGTTGATGAAGATGACTTATATATGACTTAGCCTCAACACATTCACAGCAAGGGGAAAACACTATCATATCCAATTCATCCTAAAGATCTCTCATCTTAGAGTAATAATCAGTAACAGAATCAGTACCTTGCTTCAGGTTTGCAACTTCTGCCCATAGTTGATAAACTCTTATGAGATTTGATTTATCGAATCTCTCTTTGAAATCCTCCCAGATTCTCCTAGCATTCGAAACATACATGATTGTAGGCAGCAAATTAGGAGCTAATGTGATACTGATCCATGACAAAACCACACCATTACACCTTTCCCATTGTGTAGCTAAATCTCCTTTGTATGTGGACTTCAAACAGGTTCCATCAACGAAACCAAGTTTATTCTTCACCAATAGGGCTAGCCTCATCGATCGACTCCACAAGCCATAGTTTTCTGGTCCTGTGAGTTTGACCGTATGTAAAGCAATACCAGGTGTGTCTGAAGACTTCAGATACAGAGGATAATGATGTTCAAGGGTGGCAACTGTTAATTCCGCCATTGACGGATCCTAGCACTTGCTAAGAGGATCACTCTCTGCGGAAGACGATCTAGAACATCGATAGTGGCTTTGATACCATGATAGAATGTAGATTGCTCTGTGATATGCTAACTTTAGAAGGAGAGAGTTTAGGAAAAAGAAGAATTATTATTATTTATTGAATGCGGCCATGTATCTGGCTTTATACAGATGAGATCACATAAGCTCACATATGGCATGTGCAACTACTAACTAACTCTGACACAATTAACTAACTATTAACATAATTATTCTTATCTCTAATAGCTTTTGTTAATGGGATTGAGATACTTGCCATGCCTACCCAGCTCTACATCCGTGGAAACCATCGCATTGAATTGGTGCGCCAGAATGATTTTTATTACATCAATAACAACACTGCTCTTGAAACTTTGTACAGGCTGAACTTGGGAGTAAATTCAGTTGCTAGCACATACGATACAAGGATGTATCGTGTATGGGATTCAGATGATGAATTTGTTGTTGGATTCGGCTATCAAACTCCTCATTTTAATGATGCCAACATCACTGACACTTCTGAAACCCCGCTTACTCTGCGCCGATGATAGTTTACACAACCACTAGGACCATGGCCAATTACAGCAAGAGCCTACATTGGGAATTCCCTCTAAACTTTGGTTTCTATTATCTTTTCAGGCTCCATTTTTGTGAGATTCAGCCGGAAGTTAAGGGAGTGAACCACAGGTTTTTCGACATATACATTGGAAACCAAATGGCAGAGCGAGCAGCGAAAGTAGTTGAATGGAGTGGCGGCTGGAGATTCCCGATTTACAGAGACTACGTGGTGAATGTGACTGACCTAGACGACCGACGAAACAAGCAAAATATTACGCTTGAATTGAGTCCTAACATGAAAACAAAAGTTGTGTATGCTAATGCTACCTTAGAATCAGCGTATTCAAATGCTATCTTAAATGGCTTAGAAATTTTCAAATTGGGTGATGCAATTGGGAGTCTAGAATTCATGAATTGCCCTCAAAAGCAAACGGAAATCCTGCCGCCTTGACTCCTGAATTTTCCTCAGAAGCTCCGATGGCTTCACTAACTTTTCCTAACAACAAGAAGAAAAGAATATCATGGCATATCATTGTTGCTATCATCACAGGTGTGACTAGCGGTATTGTTTTTTTCTCGATTCTGGGTTTCTTAATTTCGCGACGACGAAATGAGGCAAAAGATTCTGGCACAAGTGTTACCAAGTCATCATCACCACCATCTGATCTGTGTCGATACTTTTTAATAGCAGAGATAAAAAACGCAACCGACAATTTTGATGAAAAATTTGTGATTAGATATGAAGGTTTTGGTAATGTTTATAAAGGGTACCTTGACAATGGTACAATCACAATTGCAGTCAAGAGATCGAATCCTTCATCAAAGCAAGGGATTTGCGAGTTCCAAACAGAGATTGAGATGTTATCATCAAAACTAAGGCATCGACATCTAGTGTCCTTAATTGGTTATTGTGATGATAAGAATGAGATGATCTTGGTTTATGATTACATGGCTAATGGAACCCTCCGTGATCACTTGTACAATACTGATAATGCTCCTCTTCGATGGAAGAAACGCCTTGACATTTGCATTGGTGCAGCTAAAGGATTATATTACCTCTATTCAGGTAAGTAATCAATAATAAATTAGTACTAATAAACATATCATTATTGGGTCAGAATAGGTCAAAGACAATTTGCAGAACTTGACTCAACCTCCCAAATTGGATTTTGTTTGTTCGAATTGCATTTTTACATGTTTTGATTCAATAGTTTGATGGGTCATTTCGGGTTTTATGTCAAGCCAACAACCAATTTACAATCCAATTTGTTTAATTTTGAGTAAATTACTTAAAAGATAAGTTAGATTTTGCTGCTATAGGTACCAAACATACGATCATTCACCGTGATGTCAAGTCAACTAACATCCTATTGGATGATAAATGGGTTGCCAAGGTGTCTGATTTTGGGTTGTCCAAAGTAGGTTCAGTAGGTGGGACAGATACTACCCATGTTAGCACTGCAGCGAAAGGAAATTTTGGGTACGTAGATCCTGAATACTACAAGCGCCAATGATTGACAGTAAAATCAAATGTTTATTCTTTTGGGGTGGTTCTGTTTGAAGCGTTATGTGGTAGGCCGACAATAAATCTAAACTTGCCAAGTGGGCAAGTGAATTTGGTTGAGTGGGCTTGTAGGAGTTGTGAAAAAAGAAATGTTGAAGAAATCATTGATCCTAACTTGAAAGGACAAATAGCCTCAGAATGTTTAAGCAAGTTTGCAGAATTGCCATATCATTGTTTGAGGGAACAAGGGGTCGAAAGGCCATCGTGTTGGGTTATGAAGGGTGATTAGGGCGTCATGAGAAAGCTTACAATTGCAAATAAGTGTTGATAAATTAGACGACACATAAAACTATACTAAAGGATATAATATTATTATTTGATATGACCATTGGTCTACATAATTAAAAACTAATAAAAAGCATAAAAAATGTAGAGAGAAAATCTCTCCATAAACAAAACTTTCTAAACAACTACATTGTGAATTCTATTGTGTTATGCTATGAGAATAGGGATCTTCAATTTATAGATCTCCAAACATTTCTTCTAAGGAAATAATAAACCAAATATGGAAGAAAATTATATTTTCCTTTTAGAAAAAGTTCAAGCATTTATGATAACTAGTTTTTTGACACGTGCGTTGCACGTGATTACCAATTAAGAAAATATATGTTGTATTAAATAGTATGCTTATTTAAGTAAAGATTTGAATAATAAGCTTAGTACAAAATAATATTGCATATTCATTTGCGAATGTTAAATGTGGATTGTCATATATACATCTCTTATTCACGCGAACCAATGAAGATGGTCAATAAAAAAAATTATTAGTTAAATGCAATAATGTATATATGTGTTTCAATTTGATGAGGTTCAATCATGTAATTTGTCGCATCTCACTAATATTACCTTATAGACGATATTTGTTGTATATTTTTGTTGTCATCTAACCAAATGCTTTACACGTGTATTCCCCGTTAAACTCTTTAGATGTCATATCAACATGT
>NC_064293.1:48291881-48299019 GCF_019186545.1 Solanum stenotomum
TTTTTTTTTGTTAATTCAAGTTATTGTATGTAAGCAAATTGTTGAATTTGTGAATGAAGGTTAAGTATTTCGATTTTGAATAGGTGAACTACATGGCAATAGATACACCAGTTGTTAAACAAAAAATGAGTACACCAATATAGAATACAATGAATACATTGTTGTTAAACACAAAAATGAATACTTTGGATAAAACTATACTTGTATTCTCTAATCAATTTTTTATCTTGGATATAGCACTTATCTATCTAGATATAATTGTATTCACAAATCAACATTTCAACTTGTGCTTATATAACAATACAAGTATCTATGTATATAAATATGGATACATTTCAACACTGTTGTTAAGCAAAAATATGGATACATTAGACAAACGAGCAAAAAAGATACAATTTGTGGGTATCAAACTGTATAAGTATAGATACATTAGACAAACGAGCAAAAAAGATACAATTTGTGGGTATCAAACTGTATAAGTATTCTTGTAAATAAAATTTTGAAAAGGCCAACAATATAGTATTGATGTATCCAACTATACTTGAATTCCTTTAATCAACTTTTTAAATTTGACAGAGTACTTATATATTCAAATATAATTGTATTCACAGATCAACAGTTCAACTTGTGGTTATATAATAATACAAATGTCTATGTATATAAGTATTCTAGTATATACAAAATTGACAATCAAAGAACCCTCAAACTCTTTTTTGTTCACGTTCTTCTTGTACTCATTTTTTAACAACTATATACATATATATGAAATCAAATTTTCTGACAATTTCAATACAAGCGGACAATGGCACACAATACATGTGTTGAGATAGATAAGTAAATGACATTAAACTAAAAAAAATAAAGCATACAAATCTCAATTTCATTTTCCTCTTGTTCCTGCTCGACTGTTCTTTTTCAGCACCCACTTGAATCAATATTGTTGACTTTTCTCCTTTTTTCAAGATTAGTTTTCACTTTTGAACCCTTTTTCCTCTTTACTAATTTTGCATGCTCGATTTCTTCAAGTAGATTTAAGGATATATGGTCATTAACCTTTTTTGTTCTTCTTTCTTTCTCCATTGTAGCAATAGAGCCTGGATTTTTGGCTTGTTGTTGAGTAATACACAAATCAAAAGCAGATAGTTCATCCAACAATTTGTCAAATAAATGTATACCTCTAGTAACCCTCCTCGGAGTATCAATTTCAGCCACTGAAATGGATAAACAAATTCTTGAATCAAAACCCTATGTAAATAGTAGAAAGTGTAGATGTGTAGATATATAATGCTCATAAAAACGAGATAAATATGCAATTAGAAGATACCTGATGGATACAAAATCACAAAAATCGCCCCTGCAGTGATGTAAAGGATCTTGAATTTGAATGAATTTGGAGGAAAAAATCAGAAAATATGTGATGTATGAATATTGATGAAAGAGAAAAATTTGATGATGGTAAACATGGGAAAAGATCATAAATGTGTCTGTCATAATTAACTAGGCATTCAATAATTACTTTCCTATTTAATATTTATTTATTATATTAAAAATATAAAAAAAATTATTTATTTGTATATAATTCACTTTGCTATTTATAGTCTAATTATATCCATATAACATGAAAAAAATAAAACATAGCTATTTTTCTTGAATATATATGGATGTTTGCCATATTCTGAAGTTTTTCCTTAAATGTAACTTTAATTATAAGGTTATTATAGTCAAAATACATAATTTTTTAAGGGATCTATAAACTAAAAAAGTTGACAAGTACAGTGCTCCCAACTCCTAAGAGGTTGCCTTTTGCTCCTCATTTTCCGCTAATGTTGAAAAATCTTTGGTCAATTTAACAATGAATCATCCAAATTCAAAAGAAAATGGCCCAAAACTTTTCCATTCAAGTATGTCTCTATGTGGGGTATTGTTCGTGTGGAATTATTGAGCGGAACATAACAAAGATTATGAAAATGAAAGGCAGCATCCATGGCCTACAAGAAAAAGATATACACCCCCAATTAACAAGTTTTCCTCTACCATTTATATTTCTTTGTGTATTTTCTTGGGTACATATATGGTCCCCTTCGTTAGTGCAATAATCCTAATAGTAAATTCACTTATATTCTTCGATGAAGTCAACTCTTGCCTCACTGATTTTTATTTATTTGGTGCACTTATAATAAGTTATTTCCGTATTTATTTATTTTTTTGTACAAAACTTGAACAAAATGATGTTAGTTTTTAATACAGAAAATTAGAAATGACTTGATCGTCGAACAACTACTATATAAATATCTGCACAACAAATAGCACGTACATAGTTTTTCAACACAACGCCATGTTAGCCATTGCTCTAATTTCCTTTCTGTTCTCACGACTCATAACGGCCACTATTTCTACCACGCCGCCACCGTATAACGCCACTGTCTTTGTCTTGCTTAACTGTGGCGCACAATCAGGCACCACCGATGAAACTGACCGTCGATGGGATACTGATACTCACTTTCCAAATTTCTTACCTTCCAACTTTTCAAGCATATCCACAACAGCCACAGCTTCTGAACAAGATCCTTCGATCAATAGAGTTCCTTATACGACTGGTGCTCGTATTATGAGATCTCAATTCACCTACACTTTCCGTGCTACCCCTGGCACAATATTCCTCCGTCTCTATTTCTACCCTGCCAATTACTCCGGCTTCAACAAAGCTGAATCTTTTTTCTCTGTCACAGCTAATCATTTAACCCTCTTGAGTAACTTCAGTGCTTTCCTCACAGTCTCCGCAAGTAGTAGTAAACAAGTTCAAAAAGAATATGTCATCAATGTTGATGAAACTCAGATACTCAAATTAACCTTTTCTCCTTCACCAAACTCTTATGCTTTTGTTAATGGGATTGAGATACTTTCTATGCCAACTGATCTTTACATCCATGGAGACGTAAAATTGGCTGGGCATACTATTCCATATAACATCAATAACAGCACTGCTCTTGAAACTTTGTACAGGCTGAACGTGGGAGGCAATTTAGTTGGTAGCACAGAGGATACAGGGATGTATCGTGTATGGGATTCAGATGATGCATTTGTTGTTGGATATGGCTATCAAACTCCTCATTTTGATGTCAGCATCACTTACACTTCTGAAACCCCGGCTTATTCTGCGCCAACCATAGTTTACACAACCTCTAGGATTATGGCCAATTACAGCCCGAGCCTGGATTGGGAATTCCCTCTAAACTCTGGCTTCTATTATCTTTTCAGGCTCCATTTTTGTGAGATTCAGCGGGAAGTTCAAAAAATAAACTACAGAAGTTTTTCCATTTTTATCGGAAACCAAACAGCAGAGACAGAGGCTGATGTAATACAATGGAGTGGAGGCTGGAGAGTGCCGGTGTACAAAGACTACGTGGTTAATGTTAGAAATGAAGATGGTGGACGAAGCAAGCAAGACGTGACGCTTATATTACGTCCTAACCCGGAAATGAATTCTGCGTATCAAAATGCAATCTTAAATGGCTTAGAAATTTTCAAGTTGAGCGACTCAAATGGAAACCTCTCTGTGCCGAATCCTCAATTGTTCGCTGCTGAACCTAGGATTATTAACTCACCACCAAAC
This sequence comes from Solanum stenotomum, assembly GCF_019186545.1. NCBI lineage: Eukaryota > Viridiplantae > Streptophyta > Magnoliopsida > Solanales > Solanaceae > Solanum > Solanum stenotomum. The sequence continues at coordinate 48,295,495 of NC_064293.1, forward strand.
AAGAAGAAGAAGAAAAGAATATCATGGCATATCATTCTTGCTGTCATCGTAGGTGTGACTAGCGGTATTGCTGTTTTCTTAATTTCCCGACGACGAAATGGGGGAAGAGATTCTGGTACAAGTGTTCCCAAGTCATCAGCCTCATCATCACTACCATCCGATCTGTGCCGACACTTTTTACTAGAAGAGATAAAAATCGCAACGTGCAATTTTGATGAAAATTTTCTGATTGGTTATGGAGGTTTCGGTAATGTGTACAAAGGGTACATAGACAACGGTGAAACCATAGTTGCAGTCAAGAGATTGAATCCTTCATCAAAGCAAGGAGTCCGTGAGTTCGAAACAGAGATTCACATGTTATCAAAGCTAAGGCATGTGCATCTGGTGTCCTTAATTGGTTATTGTGATGATAACAATGAAATGATATTGGTTTATGATTACATGGCCCATGGAACTCTTCGTGATCACTTGTACAGTACTGATAATGCTCCCCTTCCATGGAAGAAACGTGTTGAGATTTGCATTGGCGCAGCAAAAGGATTGTATTATCTCCATACAGGTATTCAGTTAATTAATTATATACGCTGTAAATTCGTATATTTTTATGTAAGTGCTTAGCCAGTAAAATTTAATTTCACAGGTACAAAGCATACCATTATTCATCGTGATGTGAAGTCAACCAACATTTTATTGGATGATAAATGGGTTGCTAAGGTTTCAGATTTTGGATTATCCAAAATCTGTCCATTTGGTGGGTCAGGAAATACCCATGTTACGACTGCTGTGAAAGGAAGCTTTGGGTATGTAGATCCTGAATACTATAAGCGACAACAATTAACGGAGAAATCTGATGTGTATTCTTTTGGGGTGGTGTTATTCGAAGTGTTGTGTGGTAGGCCAGCATTAATTCCTAGCATGCCTCAAGGGCAAGTGAATTTGGCTTATTGGGCTTGTAGGTATTGTAAAAAAGGAAATGTTGAACAAATAATTGATCCAAATTTGGAAGGTCAAATTGCGCCAGAGTGCTTAAACAAGTTTGCAGAAGCAGCATATAATTGCTTGAGGGATGAAGGGGTCCGAAGGCCATCAATGGGTGATGTTGTCTGGAATTTAGAATTTGTATTAAAGCTTCAAGATGCAGCTGATAATAGAGGTTATGAGTACATAGGCCCTTCTTTTCCATTGATTATTAATGGTGATGCTACGAATGAAGATGAAATTTCCTCAGATTTAAGTGAAGTTGAAAGAAAATTGACAAGCCATGGTATATCCATGTCGGTCAGTAGGAGTGCCAAATTGAACAACGTTGCCATTTTCTCTGATATTGTCAATCCATTGGCTAGATAAAATGTACTAGGCTTTTCAGGTTTAGGTGTTCAAGTTAAGGTACAACTCAAAATGTAAGGTACTTCCACCTTTAAGATCTATCCTTAGCTCTTTAAGATATATATATATTATGTTCTTAATTGTTCTAATTTTGTAAAAAACAAATATGTAATAAATGTATCTCACATCAAGCTTATTTATATATTTAATATTTAGAAGAGTGAAGAGCAATGACGACCAAGGGCAAATCCGTAAATAAGCAAAATGTACAGCTTAAATTGAAATTCCACAAAAATCACCCAAATTCTAGCATATTCTTAAGGCCACGTGGCTATCCACACATTGGAAGAGTAAAACAAAACACACGGACTTTTATAAATGTAGGGCCCATTATTGTGTTCAAAGTTATCACAGTAGTTTTCTTACCTTTTTTACTTTACTTTATTACTACATACATATTATATTATTTTATATATATCTAACATGAAGCTGCTCTTCGTCCTCATCCTCAAAGGGTAGATTTGTCTTTTCCTTTCTCTGATGAAAAATTCGTGATTGGATATGGAGGTTTTGGTAATGTTTATAAAGGGTTCCTCGACAATGGTACAATCACAGTTGCAGTCAAGAGATCAAATCCTTCATCAAATCAAGGGGTTTGCGAGTTCCAAACAGAGATTAAGATGTTATCATCAAAGCTTAAGGCATCAACATCTAGTGTCCTTAATTGGTTATTGTGATGATGAGAATGAGTTGATCTTGGTTTATGATTACATGGCTAATGGAACCCTCCGTGATCACTTGTACAACACTGAGAATACTCCTCTTCCATGGAAGAAACGCCTTGACATTTGTATTGGTGCAGCTAAAGGATTATATTACCTCCATTCAGGTAACTAATCAATAAAGTAATAAACATATCATGATCTAACTCCTCTTGCCTATCTCACTCCCTTCCTTCAGCTGGGTGAGCGCGATATATGTTTTTTGTTTGGTAAAAAATTATTGGGTCAGAATAGATCAAATAACGGGTCAAATACAATTTGCAGAACACGACTCAACCTCCCAAATTGGATTTGTTTGTTCGACATGTTTTGATTCAATAGTTTGATGGATCATTTTTGGTTTTATGTCAAGCCAACAACCAATTTACAATCCAATTTGTTTAATTTTGAGTAAATTACTTGATGAAAGTTGATTTTGTTGCTATAGGTATCAAACATACGATCATTCACCGTGATGTCAAGTCAACTAACATCCTATTGGATGATAAATGGGTTGCCAAGGTGTCTGATTTTGGGTTGTCCAAAGTAGGTGGGACAGATACTACCCATGTTAGCACTGCAGTGAAAGGAAGTTTTGGGTACGTAGATCCTGAATACTACAAGCGCCAACGATTGACAGTAAAATCAGATGTTTATTCTTTTGGGGTGGTTCTGTTTGAAGCGCTATGTGGTAGGCCAGCAATAAATCCAAACTTGCCAAGTGGGCAAGTGAATTTGGCAGAATGGGCTTGTAGGAGTTGTGAAAAAAGAAATAGCCCCAGAATGCTTAAGGAAGTTTGCAGAGTTGGCATATCATTGTTTGAGGGCACAAGGGGTCGAAAGGCCATCAATGGGTGATGTTGTAAGAAGTTTAGAATTTGCATTACAGCTCCAAGAGGGTGCAGATAATGAGGTGGATGGATACGTATACCCTTCTTTTCCATTGATTATTAATGGTGATGCTAATGTAAGGACGAATGAAGATGAGATAAGTGAAGTTGAAAGAAAACTGACAATCAATGGTATATCCATGTCGGTCAGTAGGAGTGCCAAAGTTAACAACGTTGCCATTTTCTCTGAGATTGTAAATCCATTGGGTCGATGAAATATTGAAATGTATGAGGCTTTTCAGGTTTAAGGTCCAATTTTGTGTATCATTATTTTACAGGTCAAACTTGTAAAAGACAACTTAGAGGAATCCATTATATTAGAGGCTAAACTTTTTTATTTGGATAAAAATTAATGATGAAGTTTCCCTTAATTATGTTTACAAATTTGATTTGAAAAAGAGGAAATACTCAATCGAAATTACTCTAATAGTCATTGCATCTAAAATAAAAACATATATAAAGACATACATAATTTGAACTCTATTGAGTACACATTTTGGATAAGAAAATTTAAACTTCCAAGGATCTGAAGTTAAAAAAAAAAAAAA